>NW_013666084.1:371319-378472 GCF_000517525.1 Limulus polyphemus
ACAGCTGGAGGACTTGGATTTTGCAGACGATGTCAGCCTTCTGTGCCACAAGCAACAGCATGCACAGTCAAAGCTCACCCGGCTCGCTGAGGAGGCAGGAAAGACCAGCCTGAAAATCAACACCAGAAAAACGGAGGTGATGCGGCTGAACAACAAACAAGAGTGCCCACTGCAGCTGCAGGGAAAAGATATCAAGGAAACAGACCACTTTGTTTACCTTGGAAGCATAGTAAGCAGAGATGGCGGCGCAGACGAAGACGTTAGGAGCCGGATCAACAAAGCAAGGCTCGCGTTCAACACCCTGCGACCCATCTGGAACTCCAAAGCCTTATCCCTGTGCAGCAAGATCCGCATCTTCAACACAAATGTAAAAGCAGTTCTCCTGTATGGGTCCGAGACATGGCGAGTTACGAACACCATCACCAACAAGATACAGACGTTCATCAACAAGTGCCTGCAACACATCTTAAACATCAGGTGGCCAGAGAAGATCTCAAACACAGAGCTATGGAAAAGGACCAACCAGAACCCAGTCAGCCAAGACATCAGGAAAAGAAAATGGGGCTGGATCGGACACACACTGCGAAATCCAGTTGACAACGTTACAAGGCAGGCCTTGGACTGGAACCCACAAGGGAAACGAAAAGCTGGGAGGCCAAAACAGACATGGAGGAGATCGGTCGGGAGTGAAGCGAAGGCCGCCGGAATGGCGTGGACCCAGCTGAGGAGAGCAGCCCAGAACAGAGTCCGTTGGCGAGGTGTTGTTGCGGCCCTATGCTCCAATGGGAGTCAAGTCACATTCTGTATATAAACGCTGAATATTCTTCCGGTTTCTGTGTTATATAACGTGTATTTTATCACAAAATGCCGTGTAATAACTCACAAGATAGAAGTAAATTTACTATCAGCGTGTCGAATCTGGATATCTCGAATACGTGACTTTTGTTGAAGTTAGAGTTCATTTCCGTCCATTTTATTTAACATTTAATGCATATAATACCCCTACATTTATCACGGATCAAAGCAAAGGCCCAAGGCCTCGATCAGTTGACTGGAATCTCTGTTGTCTCGAAGAAACCACAAAATTCTCTAGCATTTCGACATACCAATGTTCGAATCTATTAGGTCTCCATTCCAGTTTACTTGGGTAACAGACTGTAGAATAGTGACACTTTTTGAAATAAATATGTGGATTTTATATTTTTAATACAAAAAATTTGATTAATCGAATGGCAGTCGAAAAATGAACGAATATTAATTTTTAGTAAGTTTGTCGTTTGTTTGTTTCCTTGTTGTTATTATGCACAAAGCTGTATAATGGGTTATCTGTGCTCTGCTCACCAAGGATAAATTCGATTATAGAGTTATAAACCCGTAGACTTATCGCTGAGCCACTGATGAGTGAGGGGTGGGGGTAGATAAACTATAGAAAATGAACACGTGTGGATAACTATAGATCAATCACGCAATGAACAAACATATATTAACAAAGATTCATAGAACAACTAGAACGACGATTAAAATTAACAGAACGACAGATCACGGGTTAAAAACATTAATATAGATGGAAGCTATAAACGGGGCGAATATAATAACAAGTTATATTAAGTACATACTAAATCGTATTGACGTATGTGCGCCTTTAAATATTGTTACGTCTCCGTTTGTTAATTAACTTTCCGTAACTTCGTTCCGACGAAACTTTAGCGACACAAGTCCTTACTTAATAAAACTGTTTTATTCTTTCCGAATATAACTTTACGATACACTTAATTTCAACAATCGCTCTATAACAAACGCTATATCAAGGAACGTCAACAATATTTCTGACTGCAGTTCAATTACTCACTATGTACACACACATCATTCTGTCACGTTGTCACCCTCTTTTATATACCAGGCTACCCTATATCTAGTAAATGCTAGAGCATTCGCCAAGGTACAGGATAGTTCTAGAAAGTAGAGGGCGTGAGAATAGTCACGTGATCTCGCTGACGCAACAATATTATACGGTAACAAATTTAACATTTCCGATTATTATTGGCCAGTGCAATCTATAGGGGTAAAACTAAAACTATTGATACTTTAATATATTGAGTAAGTTTCGTTATAACAATATGCACCATATTACTGAAGAAACTAAATTTTCCCTTCCTCTAGCATTTCAACTGCTTACATTATATTGCTTTGCTCGAAATGTGTTAAATACTCATCTCTGATGTATTTTACAGCTATGTTTGCCTTTATATGATGAATATCGTATGTTTGCAGAATGTATTATGTGTTTGATTATATATATGTATTTGTAGCTAAATAATAGAAATTTGCTTCGTGAAGTACGTTATTTCATGTTATTGACTTTTGCCAAGACATGGAGGACGGGTCGCCCTGCTTACTTATCAGTTCAAGCATGCGAATATATGGGACAGCTAACCCAAATCCAATGGTCTTTACCAATAACAGAATACAGTTACAATGGGAAAAAGAAATAGAAAAATAAGAAAGAACAGGAGAAAAACGAGAGAGTGAGGGAGAGAAGAAAGTATCTCAGGAAAATCGAGAGAAAGGGGATTAGATACGACAAATAAAATAGACGAGGACTGGCAGAATGGAGTGTGATGTCCTTTAATGATGGTGTAGGATAAATTTAGTGAAGAAATAGACGTCTGAAAAGTTTCATGTTTTCATGGCGTATTTTAAATTGTAACTATGTGTTTTGTTGTATTTTGAAAGAGTGCAGAAACTAAATGTTCTAAGTATTTGTTCATATTTACGCGGATATATAAGCAGAAAAGAAACAACTGTTGAAGCAACCAGCGAAAACAATTTGTGACAGATTCTAGTGTTTATAGCTTCTTCCAAGGGTACAAAAATACCAATAAAAGAAAAATAACAATGAGAACCGCAGACTGAAAGCTTGGTTGCCATAAACAATGTCACCTGGTGGTAGTGGCCTTTCGTTTTCCTTCTCTACGCCTCCCTTAATGTTGTAAGTCTGCAGTAAATAAACTCTCTAAAAGGTGGAGGAGTTTTGGGTAATATGGAATATGAGGAATAAGTTTATTGCAGTGTGACATAAATAGTGTTCATAAACGAATGATTTAAGTCTCAGTAAAGACAAAGTTGATAACCAATATATTGCTGCCTAAGATATCATTTTCTTAAAAATTTATGTTTATTATTGCCTAAGAAATGCTATTTATACTGGATAAGTATATAATATTAATGTTTATCATTTCATTTTATAACGCAGCATTAAAACAATAGCTGAATGAACGAAAAACTTACAAGTGTTTTTGTTTGTTTATTTGTTATTAAGCATAAATTTACACAATGGGCTATCTATGCTGTGTTCATCACGAATATTACAACCCTATTTTTACAGTTATAAGACTTCCGACTTACCGTTTAGACAATGGGAGGCTTTCAAAATTTAAATATATATTTGATTACTTAGTATTATTAACACAAAACTATTAAAAATTCCTTTTGTTCTTAGAAAGTTTGTTTGTTTTGGAATTTCGCGCAAAGCTACACGAGGGCTATCTGCGCTGGCCTAGAGGGAAGGCAGCTAGTCATCACCACCCACCGCCAACTCTTGGGCTACTCTTTTACCAACGAATAGTGAGATTGACCGTCACATATAACGCCCCCACGGCTGAAAGGGCGAGCATGTTTGGTGTGACAGGGATTCGAACCCGCGACCCTCAGATTGCGAGTCGAGTGCGTTAACCACCTGGCCATGCCGGGCCACTTAGAAAGTAAACAGTTTAATTTTCAAAAGAAATTAGCATTTCTTAAGAAACCCATGATTATTATACATTAAAATATCTGGATAGAACTGGGTAGAAATAAGATAAATAATTTTGGTAAACTTATTTATTGAAGTGAGTGATTTCTGTCGTATATTTTTTATTAAATAACATAGTGTTGATTAATTGTAATTAGATCCGAGTTATATTAAAAAAAAATGCTTTAGCTCCTGAAATTAAAAGGTGTTTATTCCCATTTTAACTAAGAATTAGTTTTAATGTATGGTTTCTAATTATGTTTTACAAAAATCATTACTTTTAAACAAAGAGAAGACATCTTATTAAAAAATATATACTGGTAGTTTTTTTTATTTGTTGTATTTTTTATTGTTTTTCAAAAAATTCGTATAAGAAATTATTATTTGTAAACCGTAATAGCTGTGACATAGTAACATGTTGCTATCATTTTCAACTAACACTAGTTAATTACCAAAGATATATGTAAGCCTAATATTTTTGTTTTCTTTTTCTTAATTTAAGGAAATATCTTCACCAGTAATCCAGGCATTTTAGCGTATCATTCCCTTTATGTTTTAAGTAATAAAAATCTACCTTACCTTTTCAGAGTATCGCTGGTGACTGCTAAGAATACTAGCGGTTTCAGGCATGGCTCGATCGTTTCCAATTCTCCTTCTTGATCTAAAATATCGAAACAATTGTGCACTAAATAAACAACTAGATTCTACCCGTTCAAATATATGCACAAATTGACGTACTATCAAAGTTACATTACAATCAGCATAAAGAACCATACGACAAGACTTAGTTGTAATATTGTTACTCTTCACGCATTGTATATGCATCAATTAACGCTAAACATTATTGATCAATGTGGTATTAATTTCGTAATAGTTTACATGCTTAACTTGTCAGTTTAAAGTTAAGCACAAAGCTACACAATGGGCTAACTGTGCTCTGCCCACCACGAGTATCGAAACCCGGTTTCTAGCATTGTAAGTCAGCAGACATACCGCTGTGCTACTGGAGGGCAACATGCTTAACAGTTAAACAAGTTAATGATTCGAAAAACTGTTGTCCTACTAAAGGCACAACACAGAACGTAAGAAAGAGAAAAACAATACGCTAAAAAAGTAAATACTTTGATATTTGATAAAACAAGTTACACACTAGCTTGTTCATTCATTAATCACGTGCGCGTTAGAGGTACTGGTGAAAGAAAAACAGTTACACTGTCCTAGTAGAAATGTCTAGGAATAGTGTTTACGCAGATGCTTTTGGTTCTCTACGAGAGTAATATACGTGCTTGATTCTCCAGGATTAACTAACGACTTGCATACATGCCTACTCTTTTAACTTCTCTTAAAAAACCTGTTGTCTTACATACATAGGAGTTAACTAAACATATGCTGCACACATCTGCTTCTCCTATAGTTCTACCAGCAAAATTAATATTCGAGCTCTCTAAAATGTATCTGCATTATACATCTACATGGATACATAAACAAAGTAAGAGGAAGAAGTAAATCAAAATTAAAATAGCGCATACTTCACTAAAATAAACTGCATAGTACGTTACTATTTAACGAGTATATGCTCATAGATTGAACTAACCTTATATGACTAATCTTCAACGAAATTAGATAAATGTTTGAAGATCATAACCATTCAAATGATCATAGCAATGCATTCTCATATATATCATTAAACTGAAGTTTTACGAGCTATATTAGTTATTGATAATTCAGTTGCCTAGATAATTATTCTCTTTCTAGTGACTATTGTAATCATGTAAGAGGACTGCATCATTTGCAATAGATTATATAACATGATCGATAAGATTTCTTTAACAAATGGTCCATACACAAGAAAATTATCAAACAAGCTGATACGTAAAAATATTGTTACGTCTCCGTTTGTTAATTGATTTCCCGTAAATTCGTTCCGGCGAAACTTTAGCGACACAAGTCCTTTCTTAATAAAACTGGTTTATTCTTTCCGAATACAACTTTACGATACACTTAATTTCAACAGTCGCGCAAAAACAAACGCTATATCTCACGTGGCCAACAATATTTTCTCTGACTGCAGTTCAATTACTCAATACTACCTACACACTTTTTTCCCGTCACATTGTGACCATCCTATATACACCACACTATCCCCAATCTAGTAAATGCTAGGGCATTCACAAAGGAACAGGATATTTCTAGAAAACGGGTGGCGTGATGCTAGTCACTTGACCTCGCTGACGCAACACTGACGCCTCCTTAGTATTGTTCCTCCCAAACAATAGCCACTTATAATAAACCAATAACAATTAACATTAATCAACTTAATTAAATGTACAGAATTACAAACACAAAATTATAATTCAACAAAGTCTCTTAATTTTACGGGACGTATCTTCTTCCGTACTGGACTCCGTCTCGTTGGCTTCTGCTTCACGTGGGGTACATCTGCATCATCAGGAAATGTCCTATCGTCAGTAACAGTCACATCAGTGGTAGTAACTTCATCAATAGCTTCACCATTTCTCTTCTCAAAACTGAGATTGGCTTTTCAACATTGGCTTTTTCAGGTGACACGTCTTCAGCAGCCACATTTGTTCTGTTGTCCACTTCGTCCCAACTGAAATGTCCTGGACCATGATAACGTCAAAACCTGTTGGCAAGCACCACTTTTGGTTTACCTCGCCGACCACATTTTACCCGGAAAGTCACGTCTGAGAGACGATCCACTATGTCATATGGGCCTTCCCATGGAGAAGACAACTTAGGAGACTTCCCTTTGGTCTTCCTGGGATTATACAACCACGCCTTGTCTCTTGGTACAAAGCTGACTTCAGTAGATCTCTTATCATAAGTTAACTTCATCGAATCAGCAGACGTTTTCAAGTTTGTACGCACTTGATGGTGAATATCATCCATCGTTTCTGATAACACTTTCACAAACTCTGACACATTCTCAGGCAACTCTTTATAAGGTGGGCGTCCCTTACGCTTGGGTCCCCTTTTAGCACTACATGTACTGTATGTCCGGCACCATTCTTCCACATCTCGCCTCATACCTATCCAATAAAATCTTTGTCGTAGGTGACTCAATGTCTTCTTAATTCCGAGATGTCCTCCTGTTAAATTATCATGGGATTGACGCAGCACAACTTCCTGTAACTTCCTCGGTATAACTGTTTGCCAAGTCGTCACTTTCCCATCTGTAGTTTCCCATCTCTGGACAAGAATACCATCTTCAAGCTTCAACTGGCCTCATTGTGCCCAATAGTGCTTTGTCACAGGGCTTAGACTAGGCACCTTCTCCCAAGCAGGGCGCACAACACTCGCTTTCAGAAAATTAATCATTGGCTTCAAATCTTGGTCTTTCTC
>NW_013666084.1:378542-380423 GCF_000517525.1 Limulus polyphemus
TTTTATTCCCAAACATCACTTTATCAAATTCAATTAAAAACTTCCTTGGTAGTAGATAGTCCAATCTTTATATGCATTCGTCTTCATTGTCAGTTAAGTATACTTTCTGTCTGTCTTTTATGGGCATAAGCTCAATAGTTACCCACACTGGTCCCCACAATCTTGTAGAATGTCCTGTCACACCATAAAGCTTCTGTATGGCTTCTGGTACTCCTTCGTGATTTAACACCTTGATGCTCACAAGGGTTAGCTGAGATGCATAGTCTATGACAAAGTTGCACCTTTGGCCATCTAGCTTTCCTGTCACGTAGACACTGTGTATGCTTGGCATTTTACACCTAGCTGTTGGGACTTTCACGATGGGGGTTGGTGAGTGTCCCTCAACACCAACCACTACCGGTCTCTTTGAGGCTGACTTGTTGGTAATATTCCTCCCACACTGGCTCCTCAAATGTCCGTGCTTTCCACAGTTCCAGCAACCTTTCTAGATACCAGCCTTTCCTGCTGTGGCATCTTCCCAGTGTTGAAGTTGCCAACATTGAGCTCTCTTGTGCCAAGGTTTGTTACAGTGCCATCAAAGTCTCTCAAACCTCTCTGAAAGCTGACCTTTTCTGGCCTTAAATCCAGATGACTGTACCAACCTCGGTACTTCTGTGCTGGACTTAACATAGGATTCAAATTCGAGAGCTCTGGCCATTGCATCCTGCATGGTAGAGGGTGTGCTTGCTTCACTTGTATCTTAAGTTGTGGACTGTCCAAGGCATCTACGAACTGATCCCTCAGCAACAACATGAGGAGATCGGGTGGTGCAGTTGGGTAGCCCTTGTGTGCCATGCTTTCCAAGTCCTCTTGCAGGCTTAGCACAGACTCTCGTCCTAAACCAAGCCCTGTAGACTTCCGACTGATTTTGGGTTCCGTACCTGAGTTCTAGAGCCGCTACCAATGCTCTGTAGTTGTGCCTGTCGTCTGCTGACAACTGTCCAAGTATTTCCAGTGGTTGTCCTTTCAATCTCGTTGCCAGATATACTGCTTTCTGCTCCTCTGTCCATCCATTCATCTCTGCCAGTAGCTCAAACTGTGCTCTATATGCTTCCCACGGTGCTTTCCTATCGTATTCCTGTGGCTTCCTTCGCACTGGATCACTCCTATTACTAACATTCATATCTGGAATGTGACTTCTAATAGGGCTGAAGATGTCTGCATTAGGGTTTAGCTGCAAAGTCTGGAAGGGGCTTGTCATTGTCTGGGGCTGGTTAAGTCGATGTTAATGTATCCTCCATATGTAAAAGACAATAAATCGTCCTTTAACGTATCTAATTCGCTTTTAAATTTACTAATGTTTTCCATTTGTACTTCTTGTTTCCTTTCTTGTTCCAGTTGCCACTGCTTTAGTCTTTCTTCTTGTTTATTTTGCTGTTCGAGCTGCCACTGTTGCAGGTTTTCTTACCACTGCTGTAATTTCTCTTTTTGTTTCTTTTCTTTTTCCTCTAAGAACTGCTGTAATTTCTCTTCTTGTTTCTTTTCTCGTTTTTCTTGTTTCTTTTGCTGCTCTTGTATTGCTGCCATCAAGTCTGCTAAGCTGTAGTTTGATTTGCCGCTTCTCGTCACCATTTTTTTTTGTCCCACTCTCTGACACCAATTTGTTACGTCTCCTTTTGTTAATTGATTTTTCCGTAAATTCGTTCCGGCGAAACTTTAGCAACACAAGTCCTTTCTTAATAAACCTGGTTTATTCTTTTCGAATACAACTTTAAGATACACTTAATTTCAACAGTCGCGCTATAACAAACGCTATATCTCAAGTGGCCAACAATATTTTCTCTGATTGCAGAGACTACACACTTTTTTTCCCGTCACATTGTGACCATCCTATATATACCA
>NW_013666084.1:380917-382552 GCF_000517525.1 Limulus polyphemus
CGGGTAGGCGTGATACTAGTCACGTGACCTCGCTGACGCAACAATATGTTAACTTATAAGTTAGATATTTTTAACTATCAGTTAAGCTTAAATAAATGATAAGTGAAGAAGATAAAAAGTATATACAATCGGATTTAAAATTCCCTATCGGTGTACGTAATTGGAAGTATTCTTTAGCGTTAAAATCTACGCCAAAGTGGGTATCATGGAATAACATTGATCAAACAATTAATAACAAAACTTTTATACATTATGATGGAAATAACTGGTTAAAGTAACAACTGAAAATAGTAATTATACTCTATGTGAGATAAATAATTATTTAATTAAATTATCTAGTGTAGATGATCCTTCAATAAAATTTGGAATACACTTTTCAACTTAAACTTTTATAATCAGATTAGCTCTAAATTATCATTATGACTTATCTGAAGATGAGCTATACGAAATATTAGGATTTGAACCAAAAATCTATTCTGATCAAGAACAGAAAGGAAAATACATATGTAGCATTTCTAGGGATGTAGACGACATTTACAATCATTGTAATGTTATCAATGGTGGTTTTGTGCACTTTTTCGATACTTTAAACTTTTTTATACATTTTTTCAATAGTTGTTTTCAATTTTTGATGAACTGAAGTGGGGTGATTTTGGATCACCAACTGCAGGGTAGGGAAACGATGTTTATCATTTTTGGCATCCAAATGTGGCAGAAACCCTTTATACATACTTCAAGTAGAGGCAACATGTAAGATTCAGAGGACAGAGAAATGTGGGGAAATGTATAATGTTTGTCGTTTTTGGTGATTTTTAACGAGTTTGGCTATTTTTGGATGTTTTTCAAATGTCTTTGAGATATTTCTTGATGTTTTAACGACCCTTTAACATTTTTCACTTTTTGAATTCGTTTACATTGCAATAGGGTAGAAACCATATATAACAACTACTTGGAGTGTGTGGATTTCCAATAAAGTATTGTTCTCAGTTTGTTGCTTTTCTATTTATTTTAATCTGAAATCATGATTGTTTTCTGGTGATGTGAAAGTTGAGAAAGTTTATGAAGAAGGTTTCTTTGTTTCAAATGTAACATAAACGTTGGTATGTATGTCATTGATATGTCTTTGAGAATCTTTCTTTTTCTTCTTCAGATTTGAAGCCGAAAAAACATCGTCTACATATTGTTACGACAGCGGAAGTCACTTGACGCTAGTAACACGTCATGAGATTCTAGAAGGATCATGTCTGTTTTGGCAACTCTAGTCTTTTCTACGCGCCCTCTATTTTTGTATATATGTATAAGCCGGCATAAGGATAATTGCAGACAGGCAGAGACAGAGACGGACAATTGAGTCAAGCGCGGTAGTGACCGTAAATAAAGTGCGTGAATCGTTGTGAATTATAGCGTATGTTAAAGTTAAAGTGACTGTGGAAATTAAGTGTATTGCAAAGTTGTATTGAGAAAGAATAAACTAGTTTTATTTAAGAAAGGACTTGTGTCGCTAAAGTTTCATCCGAAAGAAATTATACGGGAAATTAACAAACGACCAGAGACATAACAATATCTTACCCAACATAAGAGTTTGGAAATGGCTGTGTTTAAGGCGCTAGCAAACATGTTTTTATTTCAACTGAA
>NW_013666084.1:383515-390907 GCF_000517525.1 Limulus polyphemus
GTGAATTATAGCGTATGTTAAAGTTAGAGTGACTGTGGAAATTAAGTGTTTTTCAAAGTTGTATTGAGAAAGAATAAACTAGTTTTATTTAAGTAAAGACTTGTGTCGCTTAAGTTTCGTCAGAACGAAGTTACGGAAAAATCAATTAACAAACGGAGACGTAACAGTCTCTTATAATGGTGAAGGTCTTATAATATTTATAGACTTTTTGAGTCCTTCTTAATTCACTATCTAGTAACCTAAAGAAAAGAAAAGAAATCTGTAATAACATCAAACACTTGGTCCGAATATTAACTTTGGCCCAGCCAGAATTATATTCACATATTCAAATAATTTGGGTTAGAAATTGGTGAGTTGCAACAAATGACTGATAAGTGAATAAATATTTTATTGTTTCTAATTTTAAACAATGCAATTACGTTGCGCGTATGATATATTTTCATGTACAAAGTTTGGGATTAAAAAATAACCTAATTATGTATTATTGTGCCTTTAATCTGAAGAAAGCTACCCAGTAGATCAGCACGGTAAGTCAGTGGGTTTATAACGTTAAAATCCAGGTTTCGATTCCCGCGGTGAACACAGCACACATCGCCAATTGTGCAGCTTTGTACTTACCAACCAACAAACAAAAATAATCCTTATCGTAATAGTAAAACATATTTTCATTATTCAGTGATCAATTTATTTGATTTACAGAAAATCAGCGTATTATTACCGCATATTTTATAAACAAAAATAATGCCGATTGCATAGTGTTGAGGAGAAAGAGAAAGAGTAAAACACGACTAAAACACCGATACATAGAGTTATTAGGTCAACATTAGTGATTTATCCGCCAAATAGAAAATGTCCAGGTTATTTTTAGAAAACTTTGTGGAAAATTATTTTTTAAACAAAAATATATGTTTTTGCAAAATGTGCATATAACGACCTTCAGATGTGGCCTACCAAAACCAAGGATATTTCGAAAATTAGATAGATTCTTTTCTTTTTTTTTTCTTTTTCAATTAAGCACAGAGCTACACAAGGGCTATCTGTGCTCTGCCCACCACAGGTATCGAAACCCGGCTTCTAGCGTTGTAAGTCCACAGACATACCGCTGTGCCACTGGGGGGCAATTAGGTAGAACACACCTTTTATTACTATTATTATTATTATTGTATGGGAAGGGGTACAGAGGGCGTGTGCTACTCAAATATTAATCGATTGTGAAAACGACTAATCGTTAAGTAGTGCAGCGTTATTAACTGAAACTAGTATGTTGCAGCAAGATTAGCGAATCAAAGAATAAATTAGACTTTTACTTCACTTTTTTCTAGCTTCACAGAAATTCGCGTTTTGTGGAAGAAAAGAAATTGGTGAAACATTTAAAACAACCTGTTTGTCTATGAAATAATGTTATTCAAACACCTAAATTATTTAACGTTATTAGTGATGAGTAACACGGTCTACAAATCTAGATCAAGCAAATTTGCATATATTCCACCACTATAGTTATAGTATATAAGGTTTAACTTATTCATTTTCTTTATCTTTCCAATATAAGTGATGAGTTGTATATTCGAGGAAACGAGAAAGTAGCGAATCAAAGATTGGGTTCTACTTTATCTCTTCACTGAAATTTACACTTGAGTGAACAAAACTATTAATAATAATTGAATAAACCATTATTTTTGCATTTTTCTAATTACTCGTCATTTAGGTTTCATTGCACATAACGTAATTGTACTTTTTATTTGAATTGTTTTTGACATTAATCAACATTCAGGGAAATTAAAAAAATATGAGGGTTGCAAGAATTTTGAATACGGTGTTAAAAAGTGGAGTACTTAATCATTTGCTATTCTTAGAAGTGAACTAATTTTTCTTCAAGTTTTGGTATGGTATTGTTAGTTCTTAGCTACATTTTGTTGGTTACAACAGTATTGTTGGTATATTTATAGGATTCTTATATTCTAAGACATTATTGTGCAGGTGCTTAGCATGAAGAATGCAGTGGTATGGACAAAATAGAACATTTGTAACTGTTTTCATGAGTTTATTTTAAACATGGCTACTCCTTGTTAGGATTTGCAGCATAATTTCCAGAAAATCAGAAAAACTATTAGTTTCAATTTTAAAAAAGAAAATTTTGGGTCATATCCTAAGCTTTGCCATGCATCTCACGTTTTTAATAAACCAAAACTATTATTAGGCATAAACTTATGTGTTTTAACTTAGTAATTTATTGAGTTTTAAGTTTATACTATTACAGGCATCAGGCTTAAAATGGCTCATGTTATCATAAAGCACCAAACTAGCCAGCTAACAAGATGGCTTATCCCAAAAGGTGGCAGTGAAAATTCCAATGTAAGTGTATGTGATTCACATAATTATGTCTGATTTATATTAATGTCAAAAGAAGTAGGCCAATATGCTTGACCAATGTATATTTTTCCTTTAACTATAATACTATGACTTCATAATAATAGTGAATTTTTATTATAAGTTTTGTTTAGGCATAATAATATTTCCTAAACCTTTTCTTTACCATATCCTCTATTTATTTTAATAGTCAAGTTTTTGTTAGATGACTGTGCTGATATTTAACTTCTTTATATATCAAGAAATTTAATTGATATTTTTTGATACTGAAAAGGGAGTATAGAGCCCTGCCTGAGACTGAAAACCTAAAGACGTTATCCACTCTCATAATCCCACAGGTTTTTAAAATATTTCAATTTTACTATTGGCTCATATTAAGATCTGCAGTTTGGTCTACACTTAGTATGATATATGCTATGAATGTTTCTATTGTGTCATTTTCAGGCTGCAGTAGACAGAGTTGAGGCCAGAGGAAAGAATACACTTCTTTCTCATTATGCCAAGATGCTTTTGAAAGACAAGGATGACGAAATTGATCAGTTAAGTCAACAAATATACCAGTTGAGAGTGGAACTTGCAAAGATGAAGCCCAAGGTGATGCACTGTGCTAACACGGTATGATTCCAGAAACTTTTTCCCACCAGTTCAGTTTAGACTTGGAGCATATATACTGTAATTCAGATCTATATATATTTGTACAATATAAATTCATACTCTCAACTAGTATTTAGATGATTTCCAAGATAGATAAGTTAAATGATAAAATTTTTAAATATATTTAAAGATAAAGATATTAAAAGAGAAGATAAAATTCAGAGAGTAAAATCATTATTTTTATATTATGAACATGTGAGAAGATAGGTTGGGTTTGTGATAAGCCACATAGAAAAAGGTCACTAACATCTACTTAACCGAAGCTATCACTGAGGTCACAACAAGCCAGCTCAAGTACACATGGGTGAAGCAGTGGATGTTATGTTGTCCTGTGTCAGGATTTGCCAATTTCAACTGTTCACTGTGCTCTTCATTCAACATTGAAAATGTTTCCTGGCATGCTGCATCATGTTTAAGTATTTTAAAAGATGAATTTAACCCTTGTTGATTTTGCATTGCAGTTATTGACAAGACTGGGAGTTGATGACCACTCCCCTACCAATATAGTTTTGACTGATCTCGCACATTTCACTCATTCTGGAATTGTCAACACATCCAACTGCATTATCTAGTCAGAAATGAATCCATATGTAACATTTCCTAAACACCCCCGTGACGCTAAGGTGACGGGGTGGTGTGGTTTCACAGTTGACTTTATTACTGGACCATATCATTTTGAATACCCATCAACATGTGAAGTGCAAACCTGCAGGATGTGCAATACTCACAACCAATGTTATTCTTTTGCTGCAGGAACAAAATATGATGGACATTACGGTTTTCATGCAGGGTTGTGCTTCTCCACATATTGGTACCAAGTTGGAATATATCCTGCAGGAGCCTGTTCAAGACGGAATAATTTCACATTTCTCTTCTTGTGAGTTGCCACTTCATTCAATGGACCTGACACTAGCTGATTTCTATTTGTTGGACTGTCTGAAGTCATACATATATCATGGGAACCTTGTACAATTTCAAGACCTCAAGGATGCAATTGTTTGCATACCAGATGAGATGTGTGGATTTGGTATGATATTCATTGTCACACGAATGAAATGCATTCCAGATGGTAGAGGAGCACATTTTGAACAATTGTTGTGATTGATCAGACATTAGATCATGGTGGTGCTCTTAATGGCATCATATGACAACTTTGGCTTTTGTATCCACTTGATATCCTTAACACCCCTGTGCAAATTTAACCTTCCTGTGCCATACTGTTTGTGAGATATGACATAATTAGCTACAAAAACTTTCTTTATAATCACCATTTCTTTTCATGTTTGCACAGTTGATTTATTCATAATGTAAGGAAATATATATCTGATTGTGGTATTAGATGCCTTCTAAAATACTATAAATTCTATTGCAAAAAAACATTATGTGGTCCTTTGAATATCTGATATCACTAATGAAAAACCAACATTTTGACTATTTATGCATACTAATAAATCAAAACTTAAATTAATTTCCAACTAAAATAAGTTTTTTTGTTACTAATATTATAGATACTTTCAAAATACATTACTGATACAAAGTTGCTGTTCATATAAAGTCATAATAAATGAAAGCTGATACCTTTCAGATTCAGACATTGCTGGCAGTAATATCTACATATATTTGAAATTTTAAATGAAATGTATACAATATTTTCATCCTCAAATCCCATAATAAGGTTTTTGGATTGTGCTTATTAGATAGTGTTATATCATATGAACGTTGAAATAAACACAATATGTGTAAATAATTATTTTTGTGCCTTTGGATTTTTTATATATATATATTTTTTTTACACATAATAATGCAATCATTTAATTTTTTGGAAAAAATATAACTTAAGAATGAAGCAAAAGATGAACATAATTACATGAAACATTTATTAGACTTTTTAGAATTCCACCTTCAGTAAGCTAGAGAGATATGAAACCAACATAAATGATAATTACATCAGAAATATGATATAATCTGTAATAATATGAGTAAAGAATATGAGTATAAAAAAAGAACAGGAGAAAATAAAAAGTCCAAATGAAATAGTTCATATTAAAATAGATTTAAATCAAATGAAGAATGTGTATTACTTAGAAAAATAAGGAATGACAGTATAAATATTAGTGGATTCTAATGATCAAAAGTAAAGGTTGGCATCACCTAACCTGAGCCAGCTTCTATGTAGGAACCAGTTTTGTAGTCTTGACTTCATTCTTTTTTTATTGGAACTGAGTGCTGTTTATGTCCAGATAATATTGGAGAGTTTGGATCTAAGCTGAGGGCAAAGCATGTTTGTCATTGTCAAAATACATTACATTGTTTTAGAGCAATCATCAGGGACACCACAGCAGCCAAGTGGTGATACACCACCACTATAGAGAGTGTGCTGTTGGGTCTAAGGTGAGGGTGATGGAAGTCAGACCTCATTACTGCTGTTGAGGGGTACAACTAATATGCTATTGGTCAAGCAAGACACAATGAAGCCAGTGGACTAAGAAGTTCACAGACACTAGGCATACATTTTCTATAGGCGATTAGAGTATGAGCACATGTGAACCCCATAGCAATGTCACTTGACAATAGTAATCTGTTGATTACCTCTAAAGGTAAATTTTTGGGAGGGGTGTAATGGGTGTAACCAGGCAGTTATAACCTTTTTTCAACTTACACACTAGACTGACCTTCTGACTAATTGGTATTCACCCAACCTTGTATTTTTAATCTGGCCTTTTACTGTTTAAGATCAAATTCTTGACCATTTTGGCTGTCATATTCTCCAACTAGTCAGTGGTGTTCAATTCTTTAGTGTGCTGAAGCTTTCAAGTATTATCAAACAATTATGGAAAAAAAGAAGTTTGGCAAATAACAATAGGCATCCAGGACTTTCTGTTTGGCAAGGAGCTAGATTTCCCTACTGATCCAAAGACACCTGGATCTAGCCTGACATTCCACCCAGTAAAATCCATAGTAAAAGAGGCATTGCCAACTGATGCATTGGACATTTGGAACCTAACTGATTCTAAAGTCTGGGGCCAAGCAGACCCAAGAGTTCTAGGCCTCATTGGACAGAGTGGTGGAGCCAACCAATGATCAGCCAAGCACCACCTCTTTACCAGTGGTACCAAGTTCATCAGTGGCTCAGACATGGCAGCCAGCTGCCAAAACATTGGTAGCAAGAAAGAGAATTGGTGGGCACTTCAGCATCAAGAACCCCTCCTTAAGTGTTCCATTATAAGATGTCTATAAATAATGAGCCAAAAGTAGTGGGCATGCACCCACCTCAGCAAGTAACGCTACATCTCTAAGCCAGAGGAGACCTCTGAGAGTTGAGATTGTCCCAAAGGGCAACTGAATGCTGGGAGGCAGGGAAAGATGTTGTCCACGACTCAACCAGCACCACCATTAACATTTGCAGTGGCAGCTATCACACCCTTGGAACCAGCTGACTGTGAAGACCTCATTTCCCACATTACCACCACCACCAATAACAAAGACAAGGACTTTCCAGGTAAACAAAGGGGTTTCACTCTTATGGCTTGCCTTGCCAGGAATGTCACAGGGATCACTGGACTACTGGTAATGTTAAATGTGAGGCCAATGACCAAGAGGTCCTGAGAATTGCCTCAGTTGCAGCTGATGGTTGACATGCCAATGAACCCACCCACCTCCATCACCATAGTCCTGACAGTGATGTAAGTTCAATTGTTAATGTAACCATGTCAGAAAATGGCCACTAAAAAGCCTGTACCATGTATAACTGGGAAGAAGATCTACTGCAATAACACCACCAGCTGCTGACAGAGCTGATTCAAGCCAGGCAAACCTTAGTGTGAGCTAGAGCAATCATCAGGAATGACACAACAGCCAAGTGGTGATCCACTGCCACTACAGAGGGTGTACTGTTGGGTCTAAAGTGAAGGTGATGGAAGTCAGATCTCATTGCTGCTGTTGAGGTAAGTGTTCATTTTGTGCATCTATATATATATATATATATATTTTTAATTCAGTGTTATATATATCTGCATTTTGTCTTTCTATTATCTGCTTTTTCTCTTCCAATGTATTATTCTTGGTATTTAAGAATGAGTAATTAATTGAATTGTACATAATTTGTCATGGCCGGCCGGTGGTGTATTTGGTTTTATTACGTAAAGGTACCAGTTTTAGTACATATGTCTCTAGAATGTTTTATTTTTATTGTAATTATCTTAGTATTGAATTTCTTTAAAAGATTAATTTATTTAGTATGTTTTATTGAGTATTTTTATATATATACTTTTTATATTTTTTAGAAGTAATTTTATTTAATGTATAAAGGCTTAATTTTTTTGATGTAATGCTAATTTGTAATTGTGAAAAAGAAGTCATATTAATTTATGT
>NW_013666084.1:391017-407912 GCF_000517525.1 Limulus polyphemus
CTTATTTTTTTGATGTAATGACTTAATTTGTAATTGTAGAAAAAGAAGTCATATTAATTTATGTACTTTAATTTCATTTAAAGAATAGCTTCCTGCTGTGTCCTGAGTCATTATTCAAGGGTTATTTTGCATTTCATTATTTGAGGTTTTATGTATCACTCTCAAACAGTATTTTTTATTTTAACCATACATTAAATGTATAGTATGTAAATTATTTGTATATTGAGATTGTATTTTGTACTATGTTAAAGTTTGTTTATTTTGTGTAATCATTGATGTTTTTCTTTATTGCATTTCTTTGTAAAAAGTTTATGAAGTGTCTACTCTCTTTTTTGTTGTAGGATATATATTGTTGTTCTGAATTTTGGTAAATTTGTATATTCAAAGGAATTTTGATATAATTATGGTATTGAATGCTTTTTATTGGGAATTTTTCAATTAGGATAATGTATCACATTCTTTGTTTAAGGGCTCTGTTGTCTGTGTTGTGTGTAATTGTTTACAGGAGTGAGAAAAAGTTAACACTCCTTAACCAGTGTACAACTTTGAATTTTATTGGTTTGAAAGTTAAAATTAATTGTTAGCTTGAGGACAAGCCTGAAGTAGGAGAGAGAGGAAAATATGGTGTATACAAATATATATATGTAATTTAAAAACAACAAGGAGCCTGCTGGTCCAGTGAGGCCATCCTATCCACTATACTAAATCCTAAATTAAGAACAAAACACTCAAACTTCCTTACATAACTCCATGTACCACACCTGAAGGTAACTTCTTCCAAAAGCCAGCCACCCTGTTAGAAAAATAAAGCTGTGTTAGTTAAAGACAACTTCTACCATTATAAATTTCCTTAAACACCTCAGTCAGATCCCTTCTAGCTCTTCATGCATTTCTACCTTCCTGTTTTGACACAGTTATTTTCTGAATGTATAATTTATTCTATGTGTGTGTGTGTGTATATATATATATATATGCAGGTTTCACATAACACAGAGTCAACAAAGTTGGTAAAATGATGCTGTTCTAGTTGTCTTTGTTCCTTATTCTATTGAGGTCACATCCATTCTGCCTGTGGCATAATGACTGTAATTCTGGATGTTGTGCAAATATGTAGACATCAGTGTACTTCAATGGTAGTTCATGAAGACCTCAAGGTTACAGCCTCCCCTATGCTTGAATGAGAATGACCAGTTACATGGGTTGCACTAGGGCATCTGGGTAAACCTGATGTTACATGTAAAGTAAGAAATATTGAGTTTAAACAGCCTGGTAGATACTTTAGGCCTCATAAATTGAACATACTCATTCCTGAAGAAGAGACTGTCCTTTGTCCATAGGGTAAGTATACACACACACACTATTTGTGTTAGTGAATTAATAAAGGTAGCTTATTTGTAGGTAAAATTGAACCCAGTCTCTTTCTTTCATGAAGTCAGTTACTCAGAGATTCTGTACTACTTCATAATATAAATATCTTGTAGAATGCCCTATTATTAAGCTGCCCTATCCCATTGCTTTAATATAAATGCAGTTTTACCTGAATATACTACATATTTCAAGATCTCACATGACTGGTTTATTGCAGTAGCCTTAATTGTATTCTCATAAAGTTCTTATTATTAAGTGCTAATGAAAATCAAATCTCACTGAGTTGAGATTTATAAACAACCACTTACTCTGATTAATTAAATCTTAATTGTAAATGTAACTGAGGATACTTTATACAACTTTATAACTGCCTATTATTTTCAACACTCCCTATTTTGTATTGAAATGTGCATTTTTTCCGTTTTCATTTTAGGTAATGTGTTAAGTTTTTAACAGATAACGTAACTACAGTTATGGCTGTTTTATTTGTTGTTATTTTCAGGAAGTTCAAGTATCCACCACAGGTTCCATTTCTATAAGTCATAAGAAAATTACTGCATTTACTCAAACAGACTATAGTAACTTGTCTCATACTCAAAAGTTAAAAAACATAAAACAGAAGGTATGAATTACATATACCTGTATGTATATATATATATATATATATATATAAATCTGTTTAAGTTTTTTGAAAAATTAAGAAAACTGTATATTTTTACACTATATAGGGCAAAAACTTGGGACACTAAGCTACACTACCAAAAATATATTCAAACTCTTTACTATCCATGTAAACAATCCTTTCCATACCAGCTTAATATCTTTGGAAAATTGTATGTAAAGTTTTATATATAGGTGTGTGTGTGTACAGTAATACATTATATAAATAACCAACTTGTTATATTCTTGTATAAATGAATGTGCAGTATAGAATCAGTAATTTTAAAACATAATTTTGGAAAAGATTAACTAAACATTTATTATATATATATATATATATATATGTTAACGAAAATATGTATTTTGTTTAACGTATTCAACATTATTTTTATAATGCTCACAAAGTGCTAATATAAATGTTTATTAAGTCTTTTGCATTATGAGATCATAGAGTTACAAGGGATTTTGGAGGTTAAAGAAAGTGATCTACTAAGTAAGGACAGAGCAATGGCTAAAAAAGAAATGGAATTAAAAGACCTTCAGAGAAGTTATGAAACATGTCAACATCAAATATTTCAGCTTAGTACCCAGATAATTCAAAAGGATGGTGACCTTGCAGACATGAAGAAAGAGAATTCCCAACTTCAAATTCATATCAACACTCTTCTCGAAGAAGTAGAAAGTATAAAAAACTCCCAGGTAAAATTTGTCTTTGCTGTAGTTTTTCACTATATTTCTGTATGATCTATCATGATATTGATAATCTGATAATACAAGAATTTAGGAATTTCATCTCATTACAGAGCTTTTGTTTAAAAATCTGTACATGATTGTGAGAGATGGTTTACATAAGTTACATATATATATATATATATATACATTTTTGTAAACTGTGTTTTAATATTTCATTTTGCTAGAAGTAATCTGTTATGTTATCATGATGATGCAAGATCTAGAACTTTCATGTAAGTTAAAGCTACCTTGGAATCAAGAAGCTTCTTGTATTATGTTGAAATAAGAGTACTATATATAAATATCAGACTAAATGAGTAATCAATTAGTTATTCAATTCAGTGTCAGTTAGAAAGTAAGTCAATCAGTCTGTATTTGTTATCCATTGATTTGTGAGGAAATTCTTGCAAGTAAGTTTGGCTTATACGAGTTTCAGAATTTCTGCTCAAATGCTGTATGTGAAGTTAAGCTTACCAGTGAATGTAGCCTGAAGCAAACATTATTGAAGAAATAAATTAATTTGTTATTGTTACATATACTGGATTTTGCCAAATAATCTAAAAAAAACCTATCTAGTAGTAGGACACATTACAACACTATGTCGAATGTAGGATTATTCACAAAACACATTTTCCCTGCTGACACTGACATCTACTCCTCGACCTTCAGGTTTTCAATTTTGCCCATCTAAGCATTGGTCTTGCTTCCTCCAGTTTTTTTATACCCCACTTAAATGCCCTTGGCAATATTTGTGTCATGATATTCTCCACCTACATCAGTGCACCCTCTGTCCCAGTACTGTATATAAACACCTCACTCAGATAATGTAATCACTTTTTCTTAACAAAGCATTTGGTCATGTTTTTCTCAAATGCAGTGCTGTGCTTGGTTATGTAATTGATTGCAATTTTGGCATCACCTCATGGATTTTCGTATAATTATAATTTCATAAAAAAAAAAAAATTGAAACACTGTTTTTGGGCATGAATTCCCATGTTACTGTTGCCAGTGCAGAAGCTACTCAGACCTCCCTGATTCCACCTCTGTTATCTAGTGTCTCTCAACAGATGAGGATGTTCATAATTTGATTCTTTGTAAGATGGAGAAATATAATAATCGGCCCTGGGGTGTCTCTCCCGTAGGTCCTGAGGCTGCTTTTCTTGATGATCCAGGAAATTCTAGTGGGAATTTGGATTTGGTTTTTCAAGCGCCTTACTTTACTAGGTTGGCTTCTCATAAGGCCAATTTGGATCGACCACCTCCTTTTCCTTTTCTTCAATTAGTTACTCGGGTTTGTAAGGTTTTGGGGCTTTGCCAGGTTGCCTTTGAGTCTACACCTTCCTTGATAGCAGAAAGGTTGGGGGGACTACTTAGTGTCTCCTCTTTCACTTGATACTGCTGTTCATGCTGGGAGGTTTACCCCTCAGTTACATGAGGGGATACCTATGTCTTGTCCCCCACATTTGTTGGAACAGTATGCTTTGGCTTATCACATATATTTAGATTCATAAAGGCTGGATCTCCTTTTGGACATGTGGGGTTCCAGACTGGAGACTGTGATCAGTTTGAACAGATCACAATTTTCTTTCATTCGTCTGACCCTCACTACTGTTGTGAGATATTTATCTTTTCTCCAACTTTTGTCTGAAGCCTCTCAGCATTCCCCACATCAATTTGTGGATGAAATGGCTCCTTTGGTGACTTTCACAATGATTGGATTATCAGCTTCTGCTCTCTCTCTGGTTTCCTGGCTTGTGTGTTGTTGGAACTTATTGGGCAGAGATGTCTTGTTGGAGGGAGTTCGTCTACCTGCTGCCACACTTTCTGAGTTACAGGAGACTCCTTTTCTCCATCCATTGTTGTTTGCAGGTGTTCCAGAGGTGTTGAAATTGAGGATTGATGTCACGCCTTCAGTTTTTCGATCTCTTGGTACTCACAATAGATTCCATTTTTATCTTCGTGACTTCTCCTCTCGGGCGGACTGGCACCAACAACATCGGTGACTGTCCTATGCTGGTAGGGTATGTGCGTGTGCAGTTACATCATTTTCTTCACCACAGTTCCATGGGTCTTCCAGGTTCTGGCATTGGGGTTGGTCATTCAGTTCACATCTCCATCTCCTTTATCCTCCTGACCTGTGGCGTTTCTGCCTCCAACAGATCTGCAGAGTGTGGCTCTTTGTTTTAGAGCTGTAAGGGACTTGTTGATCAAGGAGGTGTTAGAGAGAGTTGATCCCATTCTTTTGGGATTTTAATCCTGTCTCCTTGTTGTGGCCCAAAAGATGGGAAATTGGTGTCCAATCATCGATCTTTCTGGTCTCAACCAATTCTTGGACCTTCCTTGGTTATCATGGAGTCCTTTCTCAGCCTACAATGACATTTTTCAACACCTCTCTGGATGACCAAGTTTGATGTTGCCGATGCATACCTTCACTTTCCTGCAGCTAAGTCATCCCACTGATTTCTACGTTTTGTGTAAAAGGGTCATGTTCTGCAGTTCAGAGCTCGGCACTTTGGCCTAGCATCTGCACCATATGTCTTCTGCATAGTGATACAAGTGGATGATAGTTACTTCTAGCACCATCTTGTCAAATGGCAGAACAGCACACCCAATGCTGGGTTTCATATTAGAACAAAGATATCCATTCTATTGCCGACTCAATACATTGTCCATTTGGGGGTCTTTTTCAACATGTATTTTAGTCTGGCTCAGCCAATTCCCATTCGTCTCCAGGCTAAGGATGAAACAGTTAGACTCTTACATCTCCTTCTCCTACTGCATGGATGGCTCTCTCTCTCTTGGGGATGTGGACATCCCTCAAATCTCTCGTGCCTTTGGTATGGGCACACATGCAGTCCTTTCAGTGGTCATTGCACAGCCTATGGAACATGACCTCTGATCCAATGGATCATCCAATATCCTTACTCAGGAGCAACATAATATATCTCGAGTGGTGGTTCTCTCCTGCCCCTAGTCCTGAAATTCATCTTTTCACAGATGCCTCACTTAAGAGATGAGAGGCATATATCAGTGGTCAGGAATTCCAGGGTCTATGGAGAGACAACAGATCTTCCCTCCACATCAACATTTTAGAGCTCTTTACTGTTCAATGGGCATTGGTTCATGGTCTGCCTCTCTTGAAAGGGAAATAGTCATGATTCATTTCGACAATTTGATGGTGGTGTCTTACATTTCTCTTCAAGGGAGCACATGTTCTCAGAACCTTTGTTTTCAGACTTTGGATGTTCTCTACTTGGCACATTTCCATCTATTCAGCCTCCTAGCTTGCCAAGTTCTGGGGGTGAGGAATTTAGTTGCAGATCATCTGTCTTGGCCCACCCACAATATCCCGATCCAAATGGACGCTACATCATGAGGTCTTCTGGTGGATTTGCTCATGGTTCAGATCTCAAATGATCGACATGTTTGCCAGTCATTGGAACTCTCAATTACAAGCTTTTGGGTCCTCAGTACCTCATCCTTGGGCTTTGGTAATAGATGTATTCAGTTGGGACTGGACAGGTTTGCACCTATATGTCTCCCCCCCCCCCCCAATTCATCTGTTGTTCAGAGATCTAGCTATGGTTTGATCCACTCCTTGTCAGATGTTGTTGGCTGCCCCATATTGGTCAGCATAACCATGGTTTCCTCTTATTCAGTATCTTCAATGAGGGTCTACCTCTTTGGCCACGTCTGTTGCAGCAACCTCAATCTGACATTCTACACCCGTACATTCTGAAGTTTAAACTTCATGCTTGAATGTTATGTGGTCCTTTGCATTACATTGGGGTTTAACTTCTAAAGTTGCTTTCTATTTGGCTCAATCCCTCTGTAGACCCACAATGGCTGTTTATCAATATAAATGGTACACTTATCGCCAGTGGTGTCACAACAGGAAATTAAACCCACTTCATCAAACTGTTTCCACCATATCCCTTTTGTTTTACCTGGCTTTTTGAAAAAGATCGTGCTTCGTCTACTGTCACCTTATATAAGGCAGTCTTGTCGACCACTTTTCAGTGTTAGAAACATAGGAAGATTTTTAAGTACCCTGTTCTATCCAGCCTACTTAACCCTTTTTGTGTTCTTTGTCCCAAAAGGCCTTTTCTTTTGCCTAACTGGGATATTAAAGTGGTATTGCATGCTTTGTGTTGTCATCCCTTTGAGCCTTTAGCATCATGTTCTGTGTATCACCTTTCTCTTAAAGTGTATTTTATGTTGTTACTGACATATAGATATCATAGGACTTGTTTGCACTGCATATGCACAGGACTCTTTACCATTGTACCTATGTCCTGCTCTATCTGGATAGATCCTTCCTTTCTAAGACTCAAGCAGCCAGGGAAGGGGATAAATTCTTTTCACCAATTCACTAATGGGCTATTTCTCACCTTTACAGCTGCTTAGATCTTGATTATTTGTTATGTGGCTTGCACTAGCACCTTTTGTGGTGCTAGAAACTGACTTTTAATTCATTTGGATCCTTCGGTTTCCTACGATTTATGCCCTATTACCTTGATGAGGTGGCTTCGCAAATTGATCCATATTGCTTGTTCTGGCCTATTTTTACTGGTGAGGAATATACTGCAAGTCACATTACTTACATGATCTGGCAGTTTCTTCTTCTGAGGATTTTTCCTACCCCTGGTGACTGTGTTGACCATATCTGCTAAATTATAATGAGGGATGAGTTGTTTTTTTCTTTTTTCTTCCTTTCTGCTGGTTTTTTTTTTTCCAGCTAAAGGGGATCCTGCCCATTCCTGCCAATTATCGGGTTGAATAAATCAAGGTCAGCTTGCTTTTAAAAAATTAGGGAAATTGTTTCACGTATTGCACTGTTTCCAGAGCACTGTTCCTCAGGGTTCCCCAGTGTGCATTATCTCCCAGATTCTACTAGTGATGCTAGAGAGTCTTTACAACACCCAGTTTTCCAGTCACTGGGTGGTGGACAGAGGTTTTCCTCCAGAGTGTTAGAGTGAATTCCTCCACTCTTGGAGAAGAGGACGAACTTTGGGCCCTCATACCCAGGTCCCTGGATGTTTTTCCCAGTTGTAGGTAGGAGCTGCACCAGCCTACATGGGAGCCTACTCATAATAATGATTCGGATTTGATGCTTCTCTACCCAGTTGAGGCATACCTGGCCCTTCTTTTTGAGCAATTTATGTTCATTTTATTGTTCATGGAAGGAAGTGCACTATCTCCTCATAATTCCAAATACAGAGTGGTCCCATCCTGAGTCCTTGATTGAGCACAATGGTTTCATGTCCTCCCCATAATTCCAGGTGGAAGTGGAATGCTTCTTGCCCACTCAGTTGGGGAGTGATGATGCATGTCCATAATTCCAGACTGGATGAGTTCTATTCCTTTGGTTGAGTATGGCATATGCGATCCTGTCATTCCACTTCGGTGTTGTCGACTGGTTTGGAACACATCACTCTATTGCTACAGGTTGGGATTCATTCTATAATCTTTTTATCTAATGTTGAGATCCAATTGCCCTAGCCATCAACATAGGATATAGATACCATGCCCCATTAATTCCAACCCCAAGTAGTGAAATCTCAGCTATCTGGTTGGGGCTGACCTACAGTGATGACCACTCATGTATATTTCACCCTTTCTTCTGGACTTAAGTTCTGGGTGACAAGCATACCTGTTTTGGATGAGGTGCAGTTCTCCAACTCGGATACCGATCTCATCTTGATACACTCATGATCTATGCAAATGCTTTTTATAGGGATAATGCCCTAACTGGCTCCTCCACTTTCTCAATGTGGGATTCTAGCTGTCAGTATCAGTGGAGGTAAGTGTGTTTTGGAATTTAACATTTTCCTAAATTGAAAATGTATTTCCAATAATACTTACCTCCACTGACACTTTCCCACCCTTCCTTCCCACTAAGAGCTAGTGTTAGTAATTGGGATGATGTAAGTCTCAAAAAAGTAATTACATTATCTGAGTGAGGTGCTTATATACAGTACCAGGATAGAGGGAACATTGATGTAGGCAGAGAATATCACTAGACAAATATTGACAAGGGCATTTTAAGTAGGGTATAAAAGACTGGAGCAAGTGAGTCCAATGGTTAGATGGGCAAAGTTGAAAACCCGAAGGTCAAGGAATATCTGTCAGTGTCAGTGGAGGTAATTACTATTGGAAATACATTTTCAATTTAGGAAAATGTTAACTTTTGGTAAAAATAAAACAAAACGTTGACTAATCTTCAAGATGATAACAATATAGATGGAAAGTGAAATCAAACCTTTGCTGTAGATGATGAAACTGAAACTTTGGAAAGAAGAACAAGCAGAAAGAGAGCATCAAAAGAAGATCAAGAAGGAAGAGATAGAAGACCAAAAATTAGATGAACAAGATAGAAAATTAAAAAAAGACCAAGAAAAAAGAGATAGGAATTTAAGAGAGGTGTTAAAATAAGGAAACATAATAACTAAAGAAGAATTAATATAAGATAAATATGATTTAACACAAGATTGATGAAACTATTGAAGGTGTACAGAAGGATTACAAGAACAAAATCGACAGAAGACACCAATGAAGTATGAAAAGGCATTTATGAAGTACAGAAAGATCATAACAGCAAATTAAGTAAGGTAGTAAATGACATCATTGAGAGAGTAAACATCTGGAAAAGGAATTTGTAAATGCAAAGATCAAACTAACTACACCTCTATCTGCATCCACCCAGGTATTCTAACCTAAAATACTATTTACTGTAAAATATTAAATAGGAGAAACCATTTGGTTTTCACCTTTTACCACTACCACTGTGCCATCTGTAAAAGGACTTTCCTTGATTACTCCAACCATGACACTACCAAATCAAGTTTCAGAATTATCTAGCCAACTCAACTATATCACTCAGTTGAACTGTGATGGAAAGTGAGACTTAGTTTGAACTCATTTTCAGAGTGACACTATGGAGTAGTGAATAGTAAACTATTTATCTTACTGCCCAATCAATAAGACAGGCTTTGATGACATTAAGCAATATTCTAGCTGAGAGCCTTAATAATAAAATTAACAAATATCAAGTATTGATAGCTGCCTTATCCAACAGAAGTAAGTATCTAGAGCAAAGTTCCAGAGAAGTGTATAGAGGAAAGAAGAAACTTTAGCCAAATTAGCTGAAGATTTGAAAAGGTTTGTCCATTTTATTTTACCTAGATGTTCCATGTAAAATTATGGATTCTTTGACAGGTGACAAATTTATAGATGCCATAACAGATGAGGATATGAGAATTAGGCTAAATAAATGTAGGAGTACATCTTTAAAGAAAGTTCTCCAAATGGAACCTTAGTTCATTAAAGTTACAATATATACAATTACAGTCTCCATTTAGAAGGTACAGGTTCAACATATCAAATAATACTGTAGGAAGAACTCTTTTGTATCTGAAGAATAAAAATGTCACCATTACGGCCATGAACATTAGAAACCATGTAATTTGAATCATGTCTGAATGAAACAATGCAAGATATGAATCTGTACAGGTAGTACTTCCACATTAAAGAACCTCAAAAGCAGTCACCTTTGAGGCAAGATGTAGAAAGTCTGATATCAAATCCTCACATAATGACAGCTTACCACTTCACTTACAAAAACTGTATGACTAGAGCAGTGGATGTGTTACTGCTGATCAGTGCCATAGATTACATGACTTTCTCATGGAATATAAAGATACATTCTCCAATAGACTTAATGACTAGGACCAAACAAGTAAAATATCTTATAAGATGGATACCAGAGATGCACCCATAATACATTAATTAGTCAGATGATTCCAACTTGCAAAGTATGCTGAGACTTTCAAAATGCTAATGCATTATCCCAAAGACCATGTGTTAATGAAGAATGCAAACCTATGAAAAGAGAAAAACACAAGATAGTAAAAATGACCAAAATAAAATGCTTTAAGATGAGGCATCCACAAGTGTTATTGAGGTACTAATGTAGTCCAACACTCAATTGAAAGAAATTCTAGCACAAAATACAAGTTTGAAACCTATTATTCTATGGATCAAGAATAGTGCATAAAAACCCTCATGGCAAACATTAGCTCTGTACATCCCAAAGACAAAGGTGTACTGGGCCCAATGGGATTTATTATGCCTACAAGAGAGCTTGTTATATCACAAGTAGGAAGATGCAAGTGGACAGAAACAATGTCTACAGTTGGTAATTTCATAGTTATATTCTGAAGTACTCCATTGTCTCCACAACTGTCCAACAGCTGGACACTTAGGTTTTAAGAAGACATGGAAGAGGGTAAGAAAATGCTTCTATTGGGTTGGGGGGTCAGGGATCTGTAGAAAATTGGTGTAGAACATGTGAACTACACTGTCAGTGAAAAGATCCACAAAAGAAACAGTATTGGCAGCTTCATCAATATTATGTTGGAGCACCACTTGAGAGAGTTGTTGTCAGTGTTCTTGGTCCTCTGTCAGAGTAATAGTGAGAATAAATATATTATGTTTGTAATGGGCTATTTCACCAAATGCAAAATTGCCAGTACCATATGCTGTTCCTAATCAAGAAGCAGAAACATTAGCAAATAAATTTTCAATGAATTTGTTTCAAAATCTGGTGTGTAAATGTAACTTCATGCTGAATCAGCCATTCTGTTAGCCATTTATGTGATCGAACATCAGAAAAATATGGGACAAAGATTTTCCATTACTACTTATGAGTTATCAAATAGAAGTACATGAAGCTACAGGCAACTCACCATCATCACTAATGCTTGGGAGAGAACATTAGACCTTCTTTACCCACATCCAAAAAATTTAACTCAGCAGAGTCTTACACAGAGTATGCAGAAAGACTAAAACATCAATAATTTCATACATAACTTTACCCATGAAAGACTTAAATCAGCTAATAATAAATGAAATGTTACTATAGTGTTAATGCTGATAAAACTGAATTTAATTGAAGTGACATGGTATGGCTACTGTAAGAGTAGACAAAGTCTTAATGTTAAGAAGTACTGCATGCTCTACTGAAAAGAATATATGATGTGGCTCACAGACTCCAGATCAGAAGATCCAAACCAGGATTCCTTCACTGTGATCATCTCATCTTTGGAATTACATCAGTGAGAGAATGACTAACTGGATAATTTCAGAAAAGAATTTGCCAACAGAAAGTCAGTATGCTGAAGAGCCAGTGTTCCTGTTGAGACTGTTTCTAGAGGATCACCAAATATAGAGCCACCAACGGATTCACTCAGCCATTTAAGTAGGGAGAACTTCTCCAATGACAGGACTGTAAGAGACAATAAGGGATAAGATGTTACTCCATCTGCACACCATAACCCATAAGAAAATATAAAACAGCAAAAAACTTGGTGAATGGACAATTTGGTGACTGTTTTATTTGTGTATTGTGATTGTTCAAAGCCCTTTGCAATCTAGGAATTGGGTGGTGTTATACGTTCTGTTTTGGATATTTTAATTTGATGTTTGTTTGTTATAAGGGAATCTGTCATGACATTGTGATGATTCAAGATCTAGAAATTTCATGACACTCAAGACCTCAGGAGAATCAAAAAACTTCTTGAACTGTGTAGAAATAAGAGTAAAATATGAATACCATACTGAATGAGTAATCTATGAATTAATCAGTTCATTGGACTATGTAAAAATAAGAGTACAATATGAATACCATACTGAGTGAGTAATCTATGAGTTAATTAGTTCATTGTCAAACAGTGTGCCAGTCAGTATGTTTGTTGGACATTGATTATTAAAGAAACTATTGCAAGTAAGTTAGGCTTACATTAGTTTTGGAATTAATGTTGTTTAAGAAGCTAGGCCTACCAGTGAATGGAGCCTGTAGCAAACGTTATTGATAGGGCTTAACATTATTTTGACCAGATAATCCAAAAGAACCCATTCAATGACAGAATACATTAAAATATAACTGTGTTGGTTTTAGCACCAAAAACTGGCAAAATATTTGAAAGCCAATAGGCCTAAATTGTTATAAAAGCAAGTTAACTGCAGATGTTTTTGTTTCCTCACACTAATTTCTTAATTTTCTATTACAGCTTGAAATCAGAGGTGTATAATAAACAGCATTTCAAATCTGTCATGATGGCTTATGTTTGTTCTATCCATTATTTGTGTTTTTACTAATAACTGAAGTCTTATGAACAAATTAAGTAATGCACAATGTAATTAATTAAATATCCTTTTTTCCAAACATTTAATAAATATATAAAGATTATTCTTATTTCACATTGATCTAAAACAATTCATATGGAGAGGATTTGACTCTTTAGCCACTGGAGGATTCAGTAACATCTTAGAAAAATAGATACTGTTTCTTAAAAATTTTGATAAAGACAAATTTACTATATTTGGTGTAAATTATTTTTAAAGAGTTGTTTCATTTATTGCAACTCAGCCTGAAACAAATTTTAAAAATTGAAATATTCTGTAAACTTGATTAACCAGAATATAAGTTAAATTCATACAAAAAAAAAACTGAATGAAACTATGAAAATCTGTAAAATCCTTTTTTTAGATTCAAAACTTTTCCTTAATTAATGAATTGATTATTGGGAAATAATAGATTGATAGACCTATTAACTATTCTATCACTGTGGATGGAGAAACTGATTTATATAGACTTACAGCATGAAAACAACATACAAAAGTGTTATTAATATATTCATGTTCAGAGGATGATGTAATTAGATTAGTTCTAAGTCTTAGTAACATACAGGTATATTCAACTAATTTTATTTTAGATTTCTGTACAGGTTGTACCCAAGTGTTTATGGTGCTAATCCCTTTCATGATCAGAGCTAGCTAGTGCAGGTATATCTGCTTCTCTAAGTGGCCACTATACAAGATGAGCCATTAATTATTTTGGAATATCATCTGGTATATTGGCCCTATGCATAAATAAACACATCGGAAACATTACTTTCTCTTTTTTATTATAATGAAACTAATCTCTTGACGTGATCTTCTAGGAATTACTGGCAGAGCTTGAACAGTTCCAAGTAAAGCTAATACTTCACACATAAAATATTTTGCTGTTACTGTCCAGTGAAATTATCTAGCACTACCTCAAGTTGCTGCATATAAAGAGAAATTGGTCTACTACAAGAAATAAGCAGACATCGTGCATCTATTTTATTTGATGAATAAAGTGAATTATATGTTTGAAACAGAAACAACTGTACCCAATTTTTTTCCTTTGGGTCAAGTTTAACTTATTCCAACTCTTCAGGCTCTCCAGTAGCACAGCGATATATCTGCAGACTTACAATGCTAGAAACTGGGTTTTGATACCCATGGTGGGCAGAGCACAGATGGCCCATTGTGTAGCTTTGTGCTTAATTCCAAACAAACAAATCTAACTCTTCAGATGTTTCCTAAGAATGTCCTGTTATTTTGACCTTGGTACTCACTTGTTGTGGTCAGTTTTACCTGAGAATACTGCAAGAGCAGGCTATTTTCATGAAGGAAAAAAATGGTTAGCAATAAGTGTCAATTGTTCACACCCATATCTATTTTTTAACTGGTCATATTCTCAAGACAAATGTGTGGCATTTGAATTGGTATGCCCATAAACAATTATGCATTTAAGTTTTGGACCGTTGGGTTATATACTGACAGTTGATTTTAAATTCTGTGAATTCTTGAGGGTTTTTGCAACTTACTCAAAATGCATTTTCATTTTCTAATAATGGAATGGTGAAGATTATTTGTCAGGTATTGGATAAGAGACTCGTATTAAACTGTATTTTATGTTGCTTACAGCAGGATAAAAAGTATATACATACTAGTTTTTAATGCAGTTCAAAGTATACCATTTCTAAATAATGAAAATCACACGTACTAATAGTATAAAATATCATTGAGCACTGAGATTAGATTTTCTAGACTTGACTAGTAGGAAATTAAAATGAAATGTACATAGAATATTATACATCTTTCTGAGAAAAGCCTTAACTTGAATGTTCTAAAAAAAACTGACTGTTAATATAAAATCTTGTAATCTTTAAACAGTTTTTAAATTACATTTTTTAATGTTCACAGATATATATATATATATATACACACACACACATGCATGTACATGTGTGTGTGTATACATTTATAAACTAAGATGAGTGTGTTTGTTTCATTCAGCAGCAAACATCATTTTATTGTTTTATAATATTACTATATTTTTAAATATCATTATTGACCTTGATAAAATATTTAAGCACTAATGTGAAAATTGCCTTTCAAACACTTACAGCTTGAACTACAAAATGAACTTAAGACTATGTATAAACTATTAGAAGAAGAAAGGAATGAATATTCAGTTAAAAAAGAACATCTACAAAAAGAGGTGTACCAACTGAACGAACAATTAGATATGGTCCATCAAGCCCATATGAATCAATTGACTCTGTTAAAGCAAGAAAAGGAAACTTCAAGCTCTGATCAGTTTCACATCCAAGAAGCTCTAAGACAGGAAGTATTAAAGTTAAGAGAGGAACTTATCACTCAAAGCAGACAGTCTCCAGGACTAGAGAAGTTGACTGCTCAGTTAATGGTAAGTGTGAGAAATTTGGTTTCAATGCATCAAACAGCTTATTTGAGGAAGTTCATTTATTAATTAACATCAAGAAACATATTTAAGCATCATATCTCCTTTTGATATTTAGTTGATCATAGTGTAATATACACATATTATAGCTATATTCCATTCATAACATGAAAAGAAGAGTATATATCTTTGTCCAGGGAAATTTCCATTCAGGTTTTACCCAACTTTATATGGTGCTAGTATACTATCATGTCTGTTACACATCATTAAGGCTAGTGCAGATATGTATGCTTCTGTAAATGGCCATTACAGTAAATAAGTCATTCATTAATATGTTATAATGCTTTGCATACATATACACTGGAAAAATTACTTTACATGGGTGAAACCACCTTTTGAAAAGTATTGGCAAAGTTTGAACTTGAACATTTCAAAACAAAGGTAGTGTTTCACACACAAAAACTTTCACTTTGGCTGTTCAGTGAAACTTCATAGCACTGTATGAAACTGCTGCATATACAGAGAAGTTACAAGAAAATAAGCAAATATTGCAGGCCTTTTATTTGTTTGATGAGTAAAGTGTATTATTTGTTTTAAACTGAAACAACTGTGCCCAATCTCTCTTTCTTTTTGGTCAAGTATGACTTTTTCAGACTTTTCCTGAGAATGTCCTGTTATTTTGATCTTGATACTTACTTGTTACATTCAGTTTCACTGGAGAATACAGTATGATAAAACCAGGTTTTTTTATTAATTGGTTTACGAGAAATATCTAAAACATTTATATGTGTATCCATGTATATGGTTGTTTTAGTTTTTCTTTGGATTGTTTCATGTAAGAGCATCTTAAAAGAGTCTAAATATTCCTGATAGTGCTGTGTAGTTGCAACTTTTGTTGTTTTTGTGTACTAAGTATCATGCACTATTAATTGAAGTATACAACTCATTCCATGGCAAATCCCAGCCTATCTTCAAGTGAGCAGTCCCTGAATCCACAACAATAAGTATTGTTTCTAATTTCTTTAAAACTTCATGAATCATCACTTTTAACCCAATTACAAATGAGAATTTGACTAATATATTGTTGCGTCAGCAAGTCACATGACTAGTGTGACGCCACTTTTCTAGAACCTTGGCAAATGCTCTAGTATTTACTAGATATAGGGTAGTCTGGTATATAAAAGAGGGTGACAACGTGACGGGAGAATAAGGTAATGTGTGTGTGAAGATAGTGAGTAATTGAACTGCAGTCAGAAGTTTTATTGACGTTCGTTGATATAGCATTTGTTTTAGCGCGATTGTTGAAAATAAGTGTATCGTAAAGTTGGTATTCGGAAAGAATAAACCAGTTTTATTAAGTAAGGACTTGTGTCGCTAAAGTTTCGTCGGAAACGAAGTTACGGAAAGTTAATTAACAAACGGAGACGTAACAATATGATTGAAATATAAAACTTAAGCAATTTCTCAAACTCTTAATTTTTTTTTATCTATGGGTTATGAAGATCTAAACTAAATGTACTCCATTACTTCAAACTGCTATAATAATACTGTGTGTAACACT
>NW_013666084.1:408818-434283 GCF_000517525.1 Limulus polyphemus
TTTACTAGATATAGGGTAGTCTGGTATATAAAAGAGGGTGACAATGTGACGGGAGAATAAGGTAATGTGTGTGTGTGAAGATAGTGAGCAATTGATATAGCGTTTGTTTTAGCGCGATTGCTGAAAATAAGTGTATCGTAAAGTTGTATTCGGAAAGAATAAACCAGTTTTATTAAGTAAAGAACTTGTGTCGCTAAAGTTTCGTCAGAACGAAGTTACGGAAAATTAATTAACAAACGAAGACATAACAATATATATATATAAGTATGAATTGAGAGATGTATATTAAAAAGAGATGAATAGGCACAGCAGTTATTATTAATCAAGGCTACTTCACTGAACTACATGATAAAGAAAATATAGATATTATAACATTCACACAACTTTTATTTTCAATGACCAACTCAGTTATTTCAATAATCACTGGAATATATTCACTTCAAGGCTTATTTCCTTTTCTCGATTTTAAATATAATCATACTGCATCTGCTTCCCAAAATAGAACCACATACTGCCTACTGTACAGACAGTTCCAAATTGTTCCTTCAGGCTTAGATTTACTTATTTGATGGCTGATATTCATATTTTCTTTTTGCTTTCATCAATGTATCAAAGACAGTTTACTGTTTTTGTCAGGTTTTGTATGTATGGCTGGGCAGGATTCTTTACAGTAGGTGTCCATGACTTGTTGGCAATAAATTTTGACAATAAACAAACAGCACACAGTCCACTGGATTGAAATGATATATTAAAACAAGTCAAATGTATATACAAATCATCTTTTTCCATCACAGAGGCTGGTTCAATTACTTCAGAACACAGTTGACAAGATGAATTATTCTCCTCTGCTCTGTTGTTACAATATCATGGGTGATAATTTATATTACACTGTTGTTTACCTCAGTTGCATCCAGAACTGTAAATAATTGTCATCAAAAGTCCACACAGGTTTGTTTGATTACTTTAGAACACAATTGACAAGAAAATTTATTATTCTCAATTGCTTTGTTGCAATACAATCTGTGATTATGGTACTGTAAATAAAAAAGTGCCACTATATGCTCTTTATGACTAAACTCACAAACACACAATCTAGCTCTAGCTATCTATCTAACTAACTGTCTATTTTGTCTTTCTTGAACTACATTTTATACACATATTTATAAATTGATAGAGGGTTAGAATATTCTACAAATTATGTAATAATGCGATGCAATAATACTCAATTGAAACAACAAGAAAAAAATTAAAAGTTTCTAATAACATGACATAATAATACAAGTGCTGATTCACAACAATTAAACTATGTGACTTATAATTTGTACACTGTTGCATAAGCAAACCTGTGATAAACTATCACTTCTAAATATAACTAAATTTAACTCTTGTGCTATATTTAAACAGACACAGTCGTGTATATCTAACAATAAGTCCCTCTTTGAGAAAAATATTTACAATATTTTTTTATACTATATACAAAGACTGTTTTCAGTTCATGCACAAAGTCTACTCATACAGTTTGCACTGACATTTGCAGTCCCCTTTGAGTTCTTCAATGTGAAACCGATAGTTCTGGAGGTGCAATGCCCACCTCATAATCCTTGCACTGTAAATTTTGCACCTCTGGATGTATGCAAGTGGCTGATGATCTGTCTGGATGATGAACTTCTTCCCATAGAGTTAGTTCTTGAAATTCTGGATGGTAAATAAGATGGCCAGACACTCTCATTCAATGTAGTTCTTATTATTTTTGAACAGTCCATCTTCATGCTCTTACAGAAGTATTGCTCCAATTCCAATGTCTGATGCATCGGACTGAATGATGAACGGTTTGTTGAAGTCTGGCATTCTAAGGATTGGCAAACTTCTTAACATGTTATTCAACTTCTGTAATGCTATCTGCTGTGGTTGTTCCCACTTCACATTGTTTTGGGTTGGCCTTTCTTGATCAGGTCCGTCAGTGGTAAAATTACTTCAGTGCAATTTGGGATAAACTTCCTGTAGTAGCTTCTCCTATTCTATAGCTATCTGTTGGTCACCCACCTTGTGTCCAACAAAGTCCAGCACAGAATAACCAATGTAGCACTTAGATGGTCTTATGGACAGACCTGCTAACCTCACAAGTCTAAACAGCTCTCTCTAAGTTTCTTCAGGTGGTCTTTCCTTCTGGCTGTGTGAGTCAGAATGTTGTCCACATAATGCTCAATATTGATGGTTTTATACAACATCTTCCTCATCATGTAGTTAAATGTTGTTGCTGAATTTACAAATCCCAAAAAAGCATCCTCTTGAACTGGTAGCATCCATCTGGTGTCACACTGGCTACCTTCTCTTTAGTCTCTGTTTCCATCAGGATCTGTCAATAACCTTTACTGAGGTCAATCTTGGAAAAGAACTTGATCTCGTCTAGTTTCTCCATGATAGCCTCTGCATTGCCCATTTGTTTGGAGTTAAACTTTGTCACAGGGTTCACCTTCCAGAAATCTATGCAGAAGTGGTGTGAGCCATTCCTCTTCTTCACAATTACTACCAATGAATAGTAAGCTCTTTCTTCTGCTAGCCAGTCAGTTCTTCACTGACATTGATGTTTTTGCACGTCTCATCTCCATCCAGTGGTCTTAGGTCTAATAGATCATCATCTTCTATGACAAAATTGCTGCCTTCAGATTGTGCATCTATGACAACAATACCTGCAATGTCCATCTGTGCCTCAGTAGCTGCACCTGTCAGGTCTTCTTCCCTCTCAAAGTACCTCTTCAACAGATTGGCATTGTAGATCTTGGTCTTCCCATCTACTTTCATCTTAGAGTCCATTCTGTTTATAACTTTCTGCACTTCAAAAGGTCCCTTCTACTGTAGGGTGAATTTCTTGTTGTCTGTGGGTAGCAGAACCAAGACCTTCTGTCTGACCTTGAAATGTTGATCCTTGCCTTCTTGTCACAGAAGTGCTTCTGACTGCCTTGAGCAAGTTGACAGGTCTCCTCCAGTAGGCTTCTGAGGTTCTAACATGTACTGGTACGTGTTCCTCACTTCTGACTCTTCTTCTTATGTCCAAAGTTCTTTCCATATCAGCATCAAACCTCATACTCTTCTGCTGTACAGTACCTTGAAGGGTGAAAGTCCTGTAGTTACTTGTGGAAATTCTTGGTAAGCAGATAATACTGCCTGCAGGTACCTGTCCCAGTCACATGGTCTCCCCTGGCACATCTTCTTCAGCATGCTCTTTAAGACTCCATTGACTCTCTCACAAAGTCCATTACATCTGGGGTTGTATGGTGTGGTAAAGAGCTTCCTATTGCTGATGAGTCTGCATGCCTCTTACATCAGTTCTCAAGTAAACTGGAAAAGCCTACTCTGCAGAACACTTTCAGGAGGGTTTCTACTACCCACTCCATCTCTATCTTTGGCAGTTCTATGGCATCTGGCTAAAGTGTTCCATAGTCTACTACTGCCAGCAATTAGTGGTTGCCATTGTTGGGTGCAGGTGTTGGTGGTTCAATCAAGTCCACAGCTACTCTGCTGAATGGCTCTTCTATGAGAGGCATCTCACCCAGTGGCACCATGGCTACCTTCTCTAGGTATTGTCCTTCAGCAGGTGTCATATGACTTGCAGAACTTGGTCACATCCCTGATGACCTCCAGCCAATTGAAGTTACTGGAGATTCTGTCTGCTGTCTTCTTTGCTCCCAGGTGTCCTCCCACAATCGACTCATAAGCCAACTTCATCACTTGAGTCTGGTATTCTGTTGGTAATATGATCTGTTTAACTTTCCCAGTATAACAGCCTTGATAGACCCAGGACAGCACTCCCTTCATCTCCTCTATTCTGTAATTACCTTTCCCCTTGGTCTTCTTGAGAACTTTTTACCAGGCATTGTCCCAATGTTTCTGCAGTAAAGGGTCTTTCTTCTGTGCTTCCTTCAGTTCCTGTATACCTGCATTCTGGATGTCACCTTTCAAGACTTGCAGGGGCTTGATGCCTTGCTTGCTCATCCTCTCTTGAGTTCTTGTGGTAGCTGCAGACTCCTTGGTGTAATTTCTGTGTGGTTTCATCAAACTTCTACTGCCTGGTATATTGCCAGTTACCAAGTAATAGATGAGTGCCTTCATACACAATGCCTCAAGGTCTTCCACAAAGTATGGAGTGTCCATGTTTATTCTTGCTATGGGAATCTTTCTCACTGCCCCTATTTTCGCACACACAGATGTACCTTGCCTGTCATCAGATCATCATATACTAGACTGGTTCTCACTGCTGCACCCAGTGTCTTGTAGGACTTTCACTGTCTTGTCTTTAACATAGCCTTCACCTAGTGACCAGTTTGGTGGTTTGTTGGCACTGTTGAACTGTTTGCTAACTTGAGCTGACCATCAATAATGCACTGTTTAACACTAAGTTCACTCCTTCAAACATAGCAGTGTTAACTTTATCATTAGAGTTTTGAATAGAAACAAGTTCATTAAAAAAAGTTTCCCAAATTTTTACTTTTTTCTGATTTAGATTTGGAACATGAAGTCCATTACTGACTTTCAGAAAACATGATAATAGTCATACCAACTCTCTAATTTTTTGACAGTTTGTGCTGTGTCCTCCACATGTATCGAAACCCGATTTTTAGCATTATAAGCCCACAGTACCCAAGTAGTGTTTCTCATAACCAACAAAACAACACGAATATAAAGAAATAGGTTTCAAATTTCATTTGGATAACCCTTAGAACCTCCAAAGTAAATATAAAATGTTCTTTTTAATTTCAGTTAAATATTTATATATTTTTTTCACTCTTTCTATGATATTACTAACTGTAGATATTATCATCAACTTATACTATATAGTCTAGTACATTTCAATGAAATGTTTAAAATTAATACATAGGAAAATGTACATACCTTTTAATATTTGATGAAATAATCTGAAAACATCTTTTTTTTTGCATGTCTTTACATTTTCTTCTGCATGTATAACTTATTTTAATAATTTGTTATCCTTTCCTGTCCTTTAGCACTGTTATTTATCACAATACATGTCAATGGACATTTCTAGTGAATATCTCCATATAGTTGGCAGAGAAACTTCAGTTCTTGGTAGAATGTGGTGGCATTCACGTATTACACTATCTCTTGTGAACTGAGCAGGCATTGACTTATATATAGAAAAATTATTAAATCTCTCAAATTTGCATCTTAAAACATAAATAACACATAATCAAGTAAAATATAAAACTAAAACCTAAATACGATACAACTGTTTGTCTAACTACCATATTTCTAGGTGAGAAAACTTTAAAGTGGTGGGGACAAAGCAGTAGAAATGCTAAGAGCAGTTTGACTAGTTCTCGATATAATTTTTCATGCCAATTTTACAATAACAGTTAATAAGCAGCTGCTTGTTGGTGACAGACTTGCACTCACTCGCAATGTGCCCCATTTGATAACAAGCATAGTATCTCTTCATCCATTTGTCTGTTGACTTCTTGTCACCTTTGGTGGCATCCTGCTTCTGTTCTGCCATCCCTGGTTTTGACTTTAAATGGTTATTCTAGGACCTGACAGTTATACTCCCTCCATGGATTTCCATATAATCCTCCACATCTTTCATGCTCTCTCTTTTAGGTCAGTGGAGCATGTGATTATAAACTGTTCATATATTAGTAGATCTGCCACTGCTTCAAAGCTATTTTCACATTTGGCCATGTTGATCCACCTTGTAAAGTATCACTCTAGTTTTAATTCTCTGAACTTCTGGAAAAAATATTCCTCAAGTAAGTTCATGGCATTTCAGCAAGGCCACTTGTAACTTGTCATAGTCCATAGCATCTTCTGACGTCATGCCTGCATACACTTGTAGGCCTTTTCCTGTGAGAAGGGGGCTGAGACAGACTGCCCAGTTACCTTTGTCCCAGTTCTGACTGTGGGAAAATCTTTTATACCTCTCCAGGAAATCGTCCGTGTCATCTTTCTGTTCAGGAACTTTGTGCAGCTTGGGTTGGCTGGCAACCCCATTGTCATTCTTGGGTTCCTCATCTTTCTGTTAAGTGAGCTTGGCAATCTCAGTTTTTGCTCATATTCTCTCTCTATTTCCAGTCTCTACTCTCTCTCTCTCCTTTTCTTCTTTCTCATTTTATATTCTTTCTGTTGATACTCTTCTCTCTCTCTCTATCTAGGTATTGTTGTTGTTTAACAAACTCGCATAGATTGCTATCTTTGAGCCCAAGTCACTCGCCTCTCTCTATCCACTTATCAAAATCAATCGACATGGTTATATAGCCTGTTTGTGATCTCTACAATATTTTTGCCACTACTATATATGTGCCTATTTCTCTACTGTTTACATCTATTTCTTCCACCATTTACCTCTGTAGTATCTTTGCTGGCTCGCCAGTGTCGGGTTTTTATATGTATTGATGGGCAGGATTCCTTACAGTAGGTGTTCGTGACTTGTTGGCAATAGATTTCAACAAATTCAAATGTATATACAAATGTTCATTACACAGTTAATCATCACAGTTGTATCCAGAGCTTTAAATAATCATCTCGTTTTGTTTGTAAGTCCACACAGGCTGGTTCAGTTACTTTAGAAAAGAATTGAGAAAATAAATTATTATTCTCTACTCTGTTTTTACAATACAATCAGTGATAATTTCACTTAAAAAAAGTGCAACTATACGCTCTTTATGGCTAAACACACAATCTAGCTCTAGCTATCTATCTATCTGTCTTTGTTTTACTTGAACTACATTTTGTACAACATATCCTTTTCTTTAGTTTTATATATTTTTATCTTTAGAATATCTTAAAATAACTTTAATTAATGTGCACTCAGGATTCAGTGTATTACTATGACTCAGGTTGAAGATTGTGATGGCACCAAGCACATCTTGATCAAAACTATTTGTTAACTTCTGGTAATTTACATGATTTATAGTCAGATGTAGTTATTTTATTCATTCACATAATAAAATATGTAGAGTCAGAATGAATTAAATATACCTTTCAGTTTTGTAGAAATTAGACTTGGGAAGTTTGTAAACCAATTAATAAAAATATTTGGCCTAAGATGTTTCTGTAAACTAAATGAGAATAAAATAATGTTAGTGGTTAGACAAATTTATTCCTTAGTTTGTCATAAGTTTTTGATTATTAGTTAGTTAGATCCTGTCAATCCTGTAGTTCTTGGTTGACTCTTTCTTCATTTTTTTACCAGTAGGTCAGTGAATTTAGGCTATTACTATCAGCAAGCCCATCTCTTGTGTGCTTATGTTACAGGAAGCACAGAAAATTAAACCAGTTTTCAGAAGATAACATTAGCTAGTAACTCTACCAAATGTTAATGTGATTTTTTCTCCTATGTTAAACAGATGCAATTTTGCATAACATTTTGTTGTTAGTTATATTCACAAGATCGAATATGTGACAATTTAAATGGTATGTCCACAAATAGAGCAAATAGGTATAATTTGAAGGAGAACATTAGTTCCAGAATCATACTACATCTCTTACCCAAAGCTATCTTGATCCTGTTTTTCCCTCTAAACATTGATAAAAAAATTTTTACTAACAGTGCACAAGTCTTTTATACCCCTTCATTTTTGCACCATTTCAGAACATGCATCATGTGACTACTCTCTACCAGTCATACTATGCCATCTATACTAGTGCAGCTAGCTCATATACTATCCTAACACAATCCTAACTTTCTGGATTGGCATTCTTGTATATAGATATATGTTTTAACTTATTCTCCATGTGAATAAAAATTTTTGATTGTGCTTGATCGCAAGTTTACATCACTTTAATTTTAAGTTTCAGTATCCTGTGTTTGATTTCTGTTGTTTCTATTCAGTTAGTGAGTTTATGTGTGCTTGTGTGGATGGATCTAATTTCCACATTCAATAATTTAGGTCTTTCATGTCTTTTCTACTCAGTATTTGGTAAGTTGAATTTTTATAATTATTTTATTATTTAAGTTACTTTTGTTTAAATTTGCATTTAGAGTTTGATTATTACTTTGTTTTTGTTTAATTTTCAGTATATATACTGGCTTTGCACGATCATTACTGGTTGGGTAATTGTACCTTCGGCTATTTTGTAGGTGTGTTGGTTCTATATTTTTACTTCTTTTCACTATTTATGTTCTTTCAAAACATACATACCTCTGCTAATACTTACAGCTATTACTTGACTGCCAGAGTTTCTTCCTTTGCCCATCTAACCATAGATCTGATTTTTTTCTTGCTTGCTCTAGTCTTTTATACCCCACCTAATTGCCCTTAGTGATATTTGTCTCGTGACATTTTCCACCTACATCACTGCTCCCTCTATTCTGGTACTGTACATAAGCACCTCATTCAGATATTATCACTTTTTCTCGACAAAGCGTCACTAACAGGTTTCCCTGTGCTACAATCATTCGGAGATACATTGAACGTTCTCCATGTTACCTAGTGGATTTAGTTGATTTTTGTAAAAAAATAAAAATTCCAATTGTCAAGCTGATTTATGGTATGAATTCCTAGATTATTATTTTTGGCACAAAGGCATATCTGGTCTCTCCTATCCCACCTCTGATATCTATCATCGCACAACAATTGAGGAGGGGGAGAGTCACTTTTTTCTTCCACATTCCTTAGTTCTGCCAGATTGGGATCTCAATATTGTCTGTCATGTCCTGTTCGGTTCTCCCTTTGAACCCATTGCAATGTGTTCCTTGTACCGTCTTTCCCTTTAGACCTATTTCCTTCCTCTTCTGGCAATGCAGTCATTGTAAATCCAATATTTATGCAATAAATGTTTCTCGCATCCTTCACCATTCCTCATATATTATCCTCTATCCAGATCAGGCCTTCCTTCCCAAGGCATCAGCTGCTCGGGAAGGTTGTTTAGCCTTTTCTCCTATTTCCTTACCTTCCTTTTCATGTATACTCCCATTCAGATTGGGATTGACTACTTTGTCCAGTTCATTCCTTGCTGTGTTATATGGCTCATACTGCCACATTTTGTGGTTTTTGTTCCTTTTTAGTTGTTCCATAGAATTCCTCTATTTCCTGTGATCTATCACCTATTGCACTCACTCATTGGGCTTGTCAACTCATACTACTAGTTTATTCTGATCTTTTCATGGAAGGTCGCTGTCTACATAATATTTCTTCACAACAGTTTCATCCTCTAACTGTGTCATTAGCCATTCGAAAACCACTGTCCTTTGAGGGAAATCGTTCAGGCTGGTATGTGGACAACTCCCAACACATTTGTTGCACATTACCTAGCTGTGTCTTTCTCAGGCAGGTATCTTCTTCATCCTGCAATGTTTCTACATACACCTGTTCACCTTTGACTGGAGTAAGTCAACATGTTTCAGTATCCCACCTTTTGGCGGGTGTTGCCTGATCAGTTTTGTTATTATTGTATTAGCACTAAATCTGTATACTTCCATAATGCTCACTGTTGAGACAGGGTGTTTTTGTAAGACCACTGGCTGATTATCTGGTGGGGTGTATATATCTTTATATTTTTTATCACTGTTTCATATATAAACGACCATCACTCGAAGACTTCATGATTAAATTAGATGTGAATTTTTGCTCATCCCTACTGACTCCTCAATATGTATCCCCCCTACTAATTCTGGTTTCCAGTAGCTGGAGTCGTAGAGCATGGAGGTTTCCGCCTGAGTGGAGTTTGTACAACAAACTAAGTCAAACTACATAGCTCCTATGTACCCACTCAGTGAGAGGAGGGAAAAAGGCTGTCGTTAGACTTATTGATTATGTAATAACATAACTAAGGCGATTCCTCCCAGATGTTTTTTGCCTGGGCTGACCGCACTTGTTGATCACAACATAAATTTCTTATGCAAGGTGCTTTCACTGGATGTTTTCTGGTTGGGTGGATAGCACTTGACATATTCAGTAGTATCCTTAGGCATTTCCCCTGTATGTTTTTGCCCTGGCAGACTGTACTTGGCTTAATCTTATGTATCCAAGGTGCTTCCTCCTGGGTTTTGCCTGGGTGGACCACACTTTTGATCTCTGTATCTTATGCAAGATGCTTCCATTGGATGTTTTCTGCCCAGATGGACTGCACCTAGCATAATCCGACTTATCCTAAGGTGCTTCCCCTCTATGTTTTTGCCTGGGTGGACCACACTTGGCCATAATATTATATATCCTAGGCAATTCCCTTGGATTTCTGCCTGGGCAGACCGTACTTGTTGATCTGACAAACTTATATAAAGTGCTTCCACTGGATGTTTTTCCCCGGGTGGACCATACTTGGCCTATTCATATACAATTTACGGTCCTTTAGCCCTAACCATGTATACTTATATCACATTATCAGGCACCTTACTATGAATAATTATCACTATGTCCCATGCTAACGCTTGCTCCATATGTGGGCGAATTATGCACTATGTGTTGACAATGGGCTGATTCTGATTTATCTGTCAATTTTTCATCAAACTACATATTGGTGCTTCCTCTTGATGTTTTTTTTGACAGATAGGATCACTCTTGTGGCTCACAATATCCTAGAGACAAGGCATTTTCACTGGATGTTTTGCCCTGTTGATATGCTCTGGTGTACCCCAAGACATATTTATTTAGGCCCATTGTTGATTACACGCTAAACATTTCATTTTACTACACACTGTGCTGTTTCACAATATAGTTATACAGCACGTATCCACAGAATGGTGCTGTACATCTCTTTCTTGAGGATATGGTACCTACCCATTACATTCTGCCCTATCTGAATTACTGTGTTCTTTACTGAACGAAGAGCATACCTGTTCCATAAATAGTGTTATACCCCATATATTCTTATTATGGCACACCTGTTCTTTCAAGGTGGTTGCTCTCTGCTTGATTGAATACTGTCACACCTTCACTGGCCCCTCCACCTTTGCAATGTGGGATTCTAGCTTTGGTTGAGAGGATGTAGTACCATTTTGGAAGTTAACATTTTTTTACACTGAAAATGTATTTCTGATAGGTACTTACCTCTTCCCATCCTTCTTTCTCACTAATATGCTGGTGTTTCTAGTTTGTACCTGCCATTTCTCAAAAATGAGAATTGTGCTAGAATAGTAGAGTGAGCTAGCTGCATTAGTATAGATGGTGCAGTATAATTGGTGGAAGGTAGTCACATGATCAGCACATGTTCTGAAATGGCACAAAAATGAAGGGGTATAAAAGACTGGTGCTATTAGCAAAAACTTTTTAAGCAATGCTTAGAGGGCAAATCAGGATCAAGATAGCTTTGGGTGAGTGGTGTTAAGCACCTATCAGAAATACATTTTCAGTGTAAGTAAATGTTAACTTAAACGGAACTACCAGTTGATAAAATATGTGACAGTTTAAATGGTATGTTCATAAATAGAGCAAGTAGGTGTCATTTGAAGGAGAACATTCATGAGTTAGTTAAAAGGAATTACCAAACCATCTATATCAAATATATATACAAAAAGGTGTTTTTTGCAAATTTTATACCTGATTTCTATTCTCAGGCATTTTATCACTCTTTATTCTATAATAAAGCCTGAGAAGTAGCACTGTGCAGTTCTTCAACATACAATAAGATTTTCTGATCATGTCAGGACACTTATTCATAATTATAAAATCAAGAAGGAAGACCAACACAGTTCCTTCTGACACAGGAAAATAGGGCTGGTTAATGGAACATAATTTAGCAGGCAACAGAAGATTGTTGAAGGAAGAACTTGGAAATGATAATGATAGTCCAAAATGCATTTATGGAATGTAATCTATATGATAGGACTAACCAAACAGTTTACCTGTTGAGAGAATACTTGCTTTTTTAGGTAGGAATCTTGGCAGTGTTTCAGATATGTTCTTGTTTTCCTAGAAATTCTCTACAGACATCTAGAATTGTCTGACAAATAAATAAATATTCTGAATTTCTTCAAGTGTTCAGAGGTTGTTGAATAACCTCAGTGAATTAGTTTTTTATAACATCATCTTGTGCAGTTAGAAGAAAGCCATTCAAAATCTACTTCATGTTTGGCTAGTTATAGTGAGAATTGGTTATGTGTACTGTATTGAAACAAAGGAAATTATTCATGCTGATAAAGCATCAGTGGTACTTGCTACTAGAATGTGTTATCTACCCAAGTTTTAAAGAGAACAAAATATAAGTTGTATGATGTGAGGAAATGTTTATGATTCAAGTTAATAACAGATGCTATAAAGGTAAATTTAACTGTTTGAAAACTAGTGGCAGTAAATTAACATTACAAACCAAGTGCTTATAGATATACAGACTATTCTTTACTAAAGGAATAAACAAATCATATAAAAAAAAAGACAGATGTATGATAATTGACAAAACTAAATTGACATTATATTCTAGGAACTGGTTCATAAACAAAGTCAATTCCTTGCTGAAATAAAAAAAACAACAGATCCAAACAAAAGAACTGGCTGAAGTGTCTTTCAAACTAAAACTAAGAATAGTAGTTAGGCAGGTGTGTAGTAATGAGTCACACTAAATAATTCAATTTTATTTGTTGATACAAACTAATCTTTAGAGTGAATATGTTATAATTTCTTGGTCAGTTGTAAAAATTCTTATAGGTTACAGGCTATAGAACAAAAACTGTGGTCAGCAATTTGTACTTGTTAAACAATGCTGTTAGTTCTTAAGGAAATTTTGATATAACCATGAATATGACTTTCAAATAGTAAAGCTAGTAAACGTGTGTGTCATTAAGTAGACCAAAACCTCATTTTAAGCTCTACTGTAACCTTGGACATCCATACTGATTGTGAATATTTCTACTCATTCTGAAAAAAAAGAAAGAGAGTTGCAGACAAAATTTTTAAACCAAATAAAAGACTGCTATCTGAGCCAACATTTATTTGATAACCCTTAGAACAAAGTACAACAAGAATTGCTTTTTTGTTTGTTTTTTGTAGCTGAATGCACATCTGAGACAAACTTTATGACCTCAGAACCTCAACATTTTACCAATGTAAAGATGTTTGATTTTTGAAAAATCAGAATAGAGAAACTTTAGAATTAGGAAATTTGGTTTTGTTGCTAAAGTCATGATTAAATAATCTTGCTTTTCAATCAGTATTGACCCATTTTTTAACAAATGGTAAGAGCATTCAGAAACCAATCAGTAGAAAAACTTCAGAACTAGAGATGTTAATACAAGTATTCCAGCTAATAGTAAGCTTACGACTAAAATTATTAAATTTCTAGATCGGATCACACTGAAACAGTTTTAGTTCAGTATTTAACATATCTTGTAATGGTAGAGGGATTAGAACAAATTCCAGGTTGTAAAATTTATCAGTATTTTCTCTGTAATGCTGTTAACTCCTTAGAGAATAAAATATAATGCTAAGCTTAATATAAAAATTACTTAAAATATCATGTTACGCTTACAACAGTGTGTATAACAAATCTAAGTGGCATCCCTATTAAGATTTGGTGAATAATTCAAGTTTACTTTCACTATTTTTTATAACTTATGTGAATGACCTGACATGTTTTGTTAATAGTGTTAACATGCTGTTTTGAAAGAACAAATTCTGCATGAAGGAAATACAGAAAAGAATCAATCTGTTATTGTTTTAGAAATTATAAGTATTGCCTGAATCATGCTATATGCAGATATTTATATTAAAAATATTCTTTGCCAATGTCTTTAAATGTGATATCTTTTATTGTTATGTATCATTGGTGCTATCCAGGAAATTGTATCGTCCTTCAGGCAGCATCTAGAAGAAAGTAAAACAGTAACACCTGACCTAAGTGCTCTATTAACAAAACAAGTTGCTCAAAATGAAAGAGAGAGACTTGAGATCATTTATCAACAGCAGTTCAGAAGTCCAGAAAACATATGGCAAAATAAAATGGATGAAGAGTGCCAAAATATCAGCAAAGAATTTATGCAGAAAATGAAGGAACTGGAATTTGACCTCAAACAAAAGTTTGAGAAAGAAAAAAGTGATATAGAACAGAATTATAAGATTGAAATTTCTGAAATTGAAAAAGATTTGAAACACCAATTTGAAACAGAAAAAGATAAAGATAGAAAAAAAATAGAAAATACATATCAGCACCAAATTGAAATACTGCGACAGTCACATGCTGATGAGAAACAGGCTTTAAAAATATTACATTATGATGAACTTCAGGCTTCACAAAAACAACAAATTACAGATCTAGAAAGTCTGAGGAAGCATTTAAATGACTACCACCAGGAAAATATTTCTTCTTTAACAAAAACTTTAGAAACTAACTTTCATTATGAAAAAGATATTTTACAAAAGAATCATGAAGAAAATATCAGGGGTGTGCAGGAAGACTTTGAAAAGAAGCTCAGGTTTGAGTGTCATATAATGAATATTAGTCATCAAGATGAATTAAATCAGTTAAAGGAAAGCTTAACCAGTAAGTTCCAGAATGATGTGTCTGATTTACAGAAGGCTCATCATGAACAGTTCCAGAGATTGACAGAAGGTATGAGGAAACACTGGGAAGCAGAAAAATATGACCTTCAGAAACTTCATGCTGAAGAAATTGAAGCAATCAAAGAAAATCTCAATAGGCAGTTTGAACACGAGAAGCAAATAATGAAAAAAGTACATATTGAAGAAACAAGTAAACTGAAAAAGAACAATGAAAAAACTTTTGAAAACATAATAAATATTCTAAAGTTCTGTGAAGAAAAGTCAGAACATGCTGCTTCAGAATCTGTTGAATATGAAAAGCAGTCATTGAATGATATACATAATTTTGAATTATTAAAGTTTCAAGAAGAATGTAAAAGCATCATAAGTGACAAAAAGCAAAAGCTCAAACAAAACTGTGATGAGCAGTTGAAACAAGAAAGAGAAAAGCTTCATGATCAATTTTTAGAAGAGCATAAGAGTTTGGAGGAATCATTCAAAGCCAAAAGTAAAGAAATAGAAGATACAGTAAATTTTGAAGTGAAATCAGTTAGAGAACAATTAAGTATAAAACACCAAAATAGTCTTCATAATTTGGAAGAACACTTGAAGACTAAATGGTGTGTAGAAAAATCCAGATTAGAAAAAATGCATCAGGATGAAATTAACCATCTTGAGAAATGTTTTCAGCAGCAGGTAGAAAAAATTCAGCATACCATGCAGGAAAATCACCAAGAGGAGTTGGAAAATTTAGAAAAGATATACAAGCAAGAAGTGGACAGTTTGCAAGAGCTTCTTAGAAGTAAGTTAATCATCATGAACAGCAGTAAGTCATTCATATGTACATTATAGTTAAACAGCATTTGTATAACAGAAGTTTTGTTGAAAACACAAACCTGTCTTTAGAAAGCTAGTTTTACTCTTGTTATGTATACATGATGATGGTTAAACAATTCCCTTAAATGTTTATTTTCTGCAAATTTTAATGTTTCCAAGCTATCCATAATCCAGAGAAAATGTTCTTATTGGCAACTGTATCATTTGTACAGCTGTGTCCCCCCTGTGTTTTAAAATATAGAATGTTCAGCTGCTTTATCTTGTACTTTTAAACATGCATATGTGTACATTGAAGAGTGAGTTACAGTACTTAACTTGCAATATTTTAAAATAGGTGAAAATACCTGTAGATTTAAAAACCTGATATTTGCATTTATTTGAAGCAGTTGTAATTAGAAAGGAGCATACAGCAGATTGAATCTAATCAAAACCACCTCAGGTGTGAAAAAAAGGTGGGCCAAAACAGGATTAAACATGCAACTTAAAGGAATGAAATAAAAAATAGCAGCCAAACTGATGAGAATTTTACAGTAAATATTCATTCATTAGTTAGCCAGGCCACATTTTTTGTTCAACTTGGGGCATGGTGGTGGGTAAAACAAAATATATGGCCTAGCTAACTAATGAATGAATATTTGCTGTAAAATCCTTATCAATGCTATAAATGTGGCTATCAGTTTGGCTGCCAGTTTTGATCTCATTGCTTTAAGTTGCTTGCTCAATTCTTTTTTGGCTGTACCTTTTTTTCACACCTAAGGTGTTTTTAATTAGATATCATGACATTTTTGTCAATACATACCAACAAACCATAGCAAGTAAGAATGTGACACTCGATAGTAACTAATATTGGACTTAGGATTGCAAACGAATTATTTGGAACAGACCTATACATTACAGAACCAACCAGATCCCTTAAAATATATGGTGGTAGATTTTCCTCTCTAAAACAGTATTAATAACTTCATTTATAGTAACGCTATGGAAACTAGATTAACAGTATCTTGTCATCACCCACATGCACTCGGTACAGACATATTAAGCATCATTACTTATGCCAATTGCTTAAGCTAATATCACATAACACTAAATGCTCTTTAATAATTAGGAGAATATCGTAAAATTTAGCAAATTTGTGCTTAAAAGTTGGCAATGAATAATAACTATCCACCCATATGATTCTTTAAAAAACTTAAGCTAGAAATTGCTAATCTAGCTTGCTTGGCCTAACCAACACTTATGTATCTGCACATGCTTTCACTGTATAGTTTTGCTGCTTTAAATCAGCCATCTTTGATCCAAAGGAGAAAAACTAAAAATAGTCCAGCTTTACCTTTTGACCAATAGCTCATGAAACTTTTTGCTTAAGCATGTGCATAAATTTTGGCCAAAATCTATTGGTTGTAGACACCTAATTGAAGGTTGTAAAGATCTATCAGTATACCAAATTTGAGAAAAATCCATGATTTTTTGTGCTTTCAGTGTGAAGAAGAAAATATAAAGGAAGAAATTTAATCAAAATTGGAGATTTTATATTCCTTGAATTGCCATTAAATTTGGTATGTGAACTAAGTGTCCTGTAGAGCACATCTACTGAAAATATGTGATAGTTTGGACTACCACAGTCTGAGCTACAGAAAGTGGAAACTTGCTATTCTATCACTTCTGGCCTGCAGGCTCTTTTGGCCACGTGACACACTACCATGAGTCTTGATGTATAAGAAACTTTAGTTTGTTGGGTTTATTTACACAGATTTAAGATCCTAATTGATATATACGTATGTTGTATATTCAGGTAAAACTGAGTTATCCTGAGTTATTGGAGCATTGGAATAGGTCAGCTTACTAATGGGAGGTTTGACAGAATATTTATGATGAAGTAGTAGAGAATCTCTAAGTAACTGAGTTCATGAAAGAAAGAGACTGGGCACAGTTTTAACAATGAGTAAATGATCTATATTAATTCACTAGCACAAACACAGTGTATGTATTTGCTGTATGGGAAAAAAAGGACAGTCACTGGATTAAAACCTTCAATTGAAAAGATTAAAATCATGTACAGACTATCTGAACTCAATGTTCCTTACTTTGCAGGTAATGCCAAATTAACTCAGAGTGACTGATCATTTTCATTTAAGCATAAGAAAAGCTGTAATCTCAAGATATCACTTGCACTTCCATTAAAGGACACTGCTATCAATGTTTTTGCACAACATGCAAAATAACAGCAAAACCTTCAATGGGTAGGGCAGGTTTTATCTCCAGAGAATAAAAAAAGGGGAAAAAAAGGCAACTAGAAAGAAATGAACTGAACAACATTCTTGACTACATTTTATGTGAAACCTGCATGTATACAGAATAGATTATACATTCAGAATAATTCAGTATCAAAATAGGAAGGCTGGAATGTATGATATATTTATGTACCACACTTTTTTCTCTCCAGTACTTCAGGTTTGTCCTCAAGCCAACAATTAATTTTAACTTTAAGTTCAAAAGTTAATTTCATGCTGTGGTCAAGGAGTGCATTAACTTTCTTTTGCCTTTGTAAACACTTACAAGCAATACAGATGTCATAATCCTCTAACAAAGAAAATCAGTACATTCATGAAAAATAAACTCTTTAATGTAGAAAACATGATAAGAAATTAAAAAAACAGAACATTGATAAAACACTTTACAATACCCGTCAACAGGGAAATAGCCAAGTCTGAATATTCTTTAAAATTGTATATCTTTGACAAAAATATAGACATGAGTCAAGTATACTATACAAGATTAAAAGACCATTATATTGAAATCATAGTACGCATTACATAAAAAATAGCCCTTCAACATCAAAAATATAATACATAAATTAAAAACCTTTAACATATGTTTATCAAAAACCATATAAAATCAAAATATATGGCAAACACTGATGTTTCACCATTGAGATGTTACATACCATCTCATATTTATTGCAATACTGACAGCCTGTATTTTCATGTCTTATACTTCACCTTATACTGAAAGATTATTAAGAAAATGTTTAGCAAACTGTGTGCTGTACTAAATATTTAAGTCTGTATTATTGAAAATATTCTATCACAACCAAATAAAACACGAGGTACACTAAGTTTATATTTGTTATGATATCTAAGCTACTGTCTGTAAAGTATATGTTTCCAAAACATTACACACTTCTCTGTAACACAAAGGGCTATTACCTTTTGCACACTGCCTTTTAAATTCCTGAGTATGACACAAACCTAGAACAAAGCTCCCACCCCTACACACGTCATCATGTTTTGTGCTAACATATGATTTAATCATCATTAGACTAAAGCCCTTCACCAATAGGAGAGTGACACATTCTCCATGTGCTGTTAATACCTATAAGTACTAGCACATGAACACAGGCTTATTCTTTCCTCATACATGTTTTTTCATAAACTTTACTGGAATTTTTTGCACTTATTGTCTTAACTTTTTGTTACTCTTTGTCTTCTAATCTTTCCATCATTTTCTTGGTTATAAGCAAAAGACAATGCTATACTTTAAACTTATAAGTTAGAACTTTAATTTTGAATTATCTTCAATTTGATTTTCTTTTAATCAACTTTATACTTTTGAGGGCACATGTTCCATTGTTTAATCCACCATACAGGTTTTCTCCAGTACTGTTTAAGTTTGTCATTAGGCCTATGAACCATTATAGTACAATCATTATATCAAAATAACCACACTAAAATTGCCACAGAAAATATTTCAACTATTTTACACTCAACAATATGTCTTTTATTAGGTATAAAAGTCTCAAGGATTCCAACTGGGAGTAAGTGGTGAATAATTGTCTTTTTTGACCCCACCATTGCATCATTCTTTCACAATATTTTACATTATTTGAGCATATTCTGTTGGAAAATTATTTAATAAGAAACGTCTGGTTTGCTTGGAAGTATTTGCAAGAGATGTTCATTTTCATGATCAACCCACAGCAAATAGCTGAGGCACTTAAGCAGAAAAAGCAACAGGAACATGGAGCTGATACTGGAATTGTCAGACGTGCTTCATTCAGCTAACAAAGAGTTCCACTTCAATACCAACTCTCTATTTCTGTAAAAGTAAATTTAAGAAGCAAGAGAAATAGTTCTAATGAGCTTGCAGTGTTCAGAGTAAAGACAAATGGAATTTAAGGGCACAGTTTTGGTTTCTTGTCAACAAATAGATGATACTTGGGCAGCTACAGTACAAGCTCATGTCTTACAAGTGCATGATCTGCATGCTGCAAATGCAGTATACCGTTAGGTATACAGCATTAATGTCCACACTATGAAGCTTATGCCTAACATTCATCAGAGCAACAAAATTGGACCCAAAAGACCAAAAGTTGATGAGCCTCAAGAAGAGAAAAGATATAATCTAAATGGATCTTAATGTCTTGTTAGATTTCCACTGGATGTCTATGTTGAATTTCTTGGTGGAAATCTTACAAGACACTAAAATCCATTTTAGTGAAAAACAAACAGAAACCTACCAAGGAGAAACACAAAAATGTCATTTATGAAATTCTGTGTTTCTGCAACTGTCATGGATTTACTATTATATATTAATTTTAATATTGACGTTTGTTTAAATTATTTTATATTTAAAAATGTACATAAATTGTACTGATAAATATGTATTGCGAAACTCTCACGTATTCTCTAAAGTTTTAGAAGATTCTCGAGTGTAAGAATAAACAATATATATGTGTATGTAAACATTAGTGTAGCTTTGTATTGTTACATAATCTGAATTTTCAAGAAACTCTCCACACTTCTATATATATAACCAACACGACACGCCTAAAATCGGTATCTGTTATTGAGTTGCTGTAATTGGTGTGCTATAAACCTTGGAAGCTATATCTGTGATTGTTATAATGCTTTAATTGGGAAACTTAAGATATTTGACCAGGAACATTTATAAATTTTGAATATTACAAATCATTCAACTTAGTGGATTCATGTCGGACATTAGTAATTTTATGAAGATATTATATAAATTCAGCAGAAAAAGAAACTTGGCCTGTAATCAGCATGTGATCAGCGAGAACTACAGAGCTAGCTAGCTCCCTATTAAGTGAATTGTACCTATATCAACTCGCTCATCGTAAACCCTCGATAAGACATCAAGGAAGTTCCAGAGTAGAAAGAAGACTTTGTACTTGTAAGTTTGTGGAACTTTTGTCCATAAATCATTGTTTGTAGTAGCTGTTTGTAATAACTGTTATTGTAAATTGTATTATTGTTTATATATTAAAACATATTTGCATAAAAAGAGGAAAACTGTATGTATCAATCTTGTTGGCAAATATCATAGATTGGATACATATCGGCATTTATTTAACTACTAAGTCTAAATTACAATTTAACTCAGTTTTAGGCTATTAGAAATTGTAATACATAACACAACAAAACATACATTAGTGAAATGGGAAGAAGATTCACAACAATAATAAAAGAACATAAAGACAGTACAAGACTTATGAAAACACAAAATTCAGCCATTGCAGAACACACCATGTTAACTGGACACAAAATAAACTTGGAAAAAACTAGAATCATTGACACAGACAAATTTTGGAAGACAAGAAAAATTTAAGAATCATTTTACATTAACACAATAAAACCTTCACTAAACAGAGATTCCAAATTATAGGTGAGTAGCATGTGGCTATCATTGGTTGAATCTACAGGGAATCTCTACACCAATCAGAAATGTGGATAAACTAACCAATCATAACATGCTCACCACAATCTGCCAGAATACTATAAAAACAGACAACACACTGACCTGAAGATGAAACGTCATCCTCTAAACTTGTGTTTCAACAACAGGCAATTGCCTTCCATTCAACTTAGTTTCATCATGAATACTCTGCCTAAACAATCTATGAAAGAAAAATAGTACACAGGGTTGACACAATGCTATCCTCTCTCATGGTACAGACATATCTAGCTTCACTGCTGAATTTGTACAGAATGTTGCAGATAATATGACTCACAGCATCCAAACCCTCAATGGCAACAATACTTTTCATGGCATAGGAATAATACGTGCCATTACCCCAGCAACCAAGACAAACAACATTATCTGCAGAGTTCAAGTAACACTAAAAGATATAGCCATGGTGGGATGAGTTCCAATCTGGTACCACAGAGAAGAAAGTAGTGGGATGACAGCAGGAATGTACCAGAAACTTATCACCATGAAGGCATTGGACCCAACAGAAGACCTTGACCTTCTTTGGAAGACTCCATCATGTTTTCCATTCCAGTGCCAGCATGGTCAGGAATGATACAGTTTGTACATCATGGCAACCACCCAGGGAAGTCATCCATCATATTTCTCCCACTACTTGATATGAATCCAAGTGATAACACCTGTATCTATTCAATGCTAATGTTTGTCTGTGAGCATGCTCGTTTGCTATGGTATGATACCTATTATCACCTTTGATCAACCACTCTGGTAGAAGGCTCTCATGATCATTATGAGTGACCCTGTGGGAAGTGACTTGAGCAAAATAGTGCTTCATCTTGGGGGTTTTCACACAGAGTTGAGTGTTCTTGGATGTATTGGACATCTCATGTCCAGATCTGTGCTTCAAGAAGTGCTGGAGTTGATATACATGCCCAACTCAGTTGTATACATTATGTCTGGAACAGCCATTGCAAGAGCTGTGTAAGCTTATTTTCTAGTTGATGCAGCAATCAGTGCCAAAATATGTAGAATCAGAGGAGAAAAAAGAAGTGATACCTTCAGAATAAGAAATGAGTGTAACAGCTGGAACTGATAATCCTGATCTGAATGAAGTTCATGTCCTTTATGGAAGACTAATGGAGGGTTCTGTTTCTCCAGATGAGGTGTGTCATGTTGACGTACTAGCTAGAATCAAAGACCTCATGAAAAGCAAAACCCAATTCTTCAAATTGTTTAGGACTGTTGCACTCTGGGTTCAGTACATGAATATAGTGGATATCCTTCACAAATTTATCATAGCAGAACATACTGGAAATTGAACATTGCATCTTGAAGCGATCTCAGAAATGCTCCCATACTTGGCTGCATCATGATATAATCTCTACACTGAATCAGCGTGGGGGTATGTGCTATGGATGTTGAAACTTCAGTTTGAGCACCCAGATGTTTACCAACAATTTTAAGCAATTGCTTTTGAGCTGGTCTATTCTCAGATCTGGTTTTTGAGCAGGTATTGATGAGAAGTATGAAGACCAGTGGTGGACTAATGAAAGGACAAGGAATAACAAAACAACAATGTCTCATGTGGCTGCTTTTGATGACAACTTATGCTGAAGTCATCAATGCTATGTAGCAGCTAACAGATGTGAACTAAAACACTGGAGAATGGAATAAGGACATAACACAGGCTAGATAGGCACGAGAAGAAAGAGGATCAAGCCATTACATTAGACACAAGATCTTCAGTGAAGATTGATTATGAAAGAATTCACATAGATCCTCAGTTCTTTTTCAACAACTAATGATTGTTACAAATTCACCAAATGACCTGAAATAGTTTTCAAGTTTGAATTTTGCAGTCATCAACCAGCTCTCTTTGAATCCTCACTGCTGCTTCAAGAATCACAAAAGTCAGGGCTTGTGAATGCAATCTGGGCCCTCTTGATATTCCAGGTATTACAGGTGAAGTTCAGTATGTGTTGGACAGTGAAGCACTAGTTCATTGCATCCCATGACTGTGTGGTTCTACATACAGATAAATATGCATTATGTACACTGAGTATATAACCAGAAAGAGTGGCAGAGCAGTTGTAGTGTTTGATGGCTATGATGCACTATCCACAAAGGACGTGATACACCAGAGATGAGGAAAATGGTGTGTTTGAACAACCATAACATTCCCTGAGGAAACAAAAGTTACAATGAAGAAGGACCAGTTCCTGGCAAACAAGACAAACAAGCAGTGATTTATCATTATGCTTAGCGATCACCTGCAGAAGGTAAACTGGAACTGCAAAACACACCATGCTTCAGGTGATGCTGATTTCTTCATTGTGCAGAAAGCATTGGAGTTAGCAATGGTAACCAACACTGTGTTCATTGGTGATGACACTGATCTATTAATTCTTCTCATCTATCACACCAACATGCATTCTGATGATCTGTATTTCTGACCCAAGCCTAAGAAGAACAAAAAGGAGGCCTGTGTATGGAATATGAAGTTTGTCAGGCAACAACTAGGCCCTGAGGTGTGCACCAACATCCTCTTTCTTCATGCTCTTCTCAGATGTGACACTACCTCCCATCTATATGGTATTGGGAAGGGAGCTTCACTCAAGAAATTAAACCAGCAACAACTTCTGTGAACAGTGCAAGGTTTTTGACACACAGCTTCCACTGAAGATGTTGTTACTGCAGGAGAGAATGCTTTAATATGTCTCTATGATGGAAAGCCTGGAGAAGACCTCATTTCACTGCAATATAAATGTTTTTGTGAGAATGTTGCTCTCTTCTTATGTGTAACCACAGAGTCAGCCACCTACATCAGCAGCAACAAAATACCACAGTCTTCATGTCTACTACTACTAGATCCAGCAGTGGATGGGAACTGGTAATCAAGACTTTTTTCAGTTCACCGACTTGGCACCAGCTCCCAATGAACTCTTTTGACTGATCAGATGCAACTGCCAAACTGATTGTAGCATTCTGAGGTGTACATGCAAGAAGCACAACCTAGAGTGTTCCACTGCATGTGTAAAGTACAGAAGATCTGGATGTACAAATTCAACTCAGCCTGCATACTATGAAGATGAAGATGCAAATTAACATCCTGACTAATTGTGACATTAAATATATATTGTCAATTATGATCTTGTATTATGTGTAACCAAGAGTGAAGTTTTAATAGGATGTTATTTATTTACATTTTATAACTCATGCTAGTTTACTGAGTGTGTGTAATGCTAAAAGAGACTATGGAGAAATGTATATGTATTTGAGTTTGTTATGAGTCAAAAGCTTGTTTGTTTGTTTGTTTGTTATGGAAATTGAACTTGCTTTTCTATATTACTGCCTAATTGTGACTTCAAATATATATTGTAAATTATGATGATGCCAGTATTATGTGTAGCCTCCAAGAGTGAAATTTTTGTTTATTTACACTTTGTAATTCATGCTAGTCTACTGAGATGATGGGGCATTATATATGTATTTGAGTTTGCTATGAATCCAATGTTTCTTTGTTTATTATTAAAATTAAAGTTGTTTCCCTATATTACAGTGTAGTGTTGTAGCTAAAAAGATTATTGTAAACTTGATCATAATGCTGAACATTTCTTTGAGTAGTTCCAAGCAAAGTAAATATTTGCTCTCATGAAACTTGCCCAAACAATGAGTAAAATGTAGTTCAAAAGTTATGTGATGGTGAGGTAAGAAAAGACAATTTTTTAATATAGTAATACTCTATTTAGAACTCGGCAAGGATTCCTGAGAACAAAACTCTAAACAGGGTTGTTTTAACATTACATATATGTAAGAGCTATTACTGAAGGCATTGTTTCCTACCTGTGTATAATGTATAAATGCTTTATTTAGGTACTGGTAAATTTAACGTAAATTACTCACTATAACATAGACATCGCTGGAAAAAAGCAGATTTTTATTAGTTTTCAGTCTTGTTTCGTTACAGAGCCATCAAATAGAAAATCAGACCCCCTCCTGCCATGCCCACCTGTCACATCCTCTCTTATAGGATTTGTCAATACATATAGTTCTCTCTAATATACGACTATTTTAGTACAAAGGTTGTAATTAGAAGACATAATTGTTTGCTTTACTTCTTTAGTTACTGTTCTATATTTTAAGAAAAATAAGCTTAAGAACTTATTTCAAAATACCGATACTCTGTATACATATTTAATGTATAATAATTGAAATGTGACTGTATTTTACAAAATACTAGTCTACTAAAATACAACCAAGACTAGTTACTTTGTACAGACAAAAGGTCAGTTTTATGTTATTTTATATGGTAACATGAGGGCACGTGAGCCACATTATTGTAACTTCTTTATTGTTAGCCAGGCATGGATGAAATTTCAATATAATAAAAATAATAAATGTTATGAGATTTAAGCTATTTAGTCTAAACATTTATGTTTTTGTGTTATAATTTGTGTTCATTCTAGAACGAAAGAGGC
>NW_013666084.1:434780-435747 GCF_000517525.1 Limulus polyphemus
GTAATGTTTATTGATAACCTGCCAAATTTTGCTTACTAATTCAAAATTTATAGCATGAAAACTATAGCAAGCACAAAATGTTTACTAGGTCAGTCTCAGGGACCGAGCCCATGCTGAAAGAGTTAAAGTGGGGTGATGCCAAGCCGGGTCTTAAGGCAGACCTTATATTTGGCAAAAAATGCCTATACTATTGCCATACCAGGTGCATTTTCTTTTTAACTAACAACAACAAGAAGAAAAATAGACCACTACAACCAACATCAGTTTCATGTATTAACTGGTTTTTAAATTCATTTTTCCACATATCTGACATCTCCCAAAGTTTGTAACACTCCATCAGTAATATACAACCATTTTGCACCACGTGGTTGGTTCTGTTTTGATCTTGGATCTAGGATTTCCAACCTCCTCCTGTTGTTAATTCAGCTGAGCCTGTCACATCCTGTGAGTGTTTCACCAATTTGTTTCTACACTTGCTTTTGTTTCTTGTTCTCTCTTACCAACATGGATCAAACATTCCCACTTTCATCCTTCACTTGTTGAATTTAACAAGCATATATCTTTTGTTTTCTTTATCTCCAATGATAATTTGTTGAATCGTGGGCTCCCTTGTTGCATGAGCCTCTGTTATAGTAAAAACAACTATTTAGTTTAAATATTATTGATTAATTTATTTTTGTGAGTGAATATTTTATTATTGCTTAGTTTTTGTCATAATAACAATTGAAAGCAGATGATTGTAGGAAGTTTTGTTAATGAGTCATTTATGTTGAAACTACTTGAACATCACATGCAATACATTGACGTCGAGAATATAGAAGGCAGGCAGATGATTAAGTGATAAAGATATAAATAGTGTGAGACAAGATAGCAGACAGATAATAGCAAAAAGAGTAAAGTTGCAGGGCAAGGAAAAGTTCGGAGTGAAGTTAACTACCATAGAAGTGATAGGCCTAACGCGTTTAAT
>NW_013666084.1:436057-459624 GCF_000517525.1 Limulus polyphemus
AAGAGTAAAGTTACAGGCCAAGGAAAAGTTCAGCGTGAAGTTAACTACCATAGAAGTGATAGGCCTAACGTTTAATATGTTAGAGTAAGACTAACTAGAGATAAGAAGAATTATTCCATCAAAGCATGGTTCTAAAGTAATTGAATCAGTCTGAGTGCACTTTGACAAAATGAATGGAGGATAATTAGGAGAAAGAAGATCAAATGATTACGGTAACTCGTGCCACAGTTGTAAGTGAATCACACACAGAATACTAGTGTGATGGTAAAGGAGAAGATAGTTTGGCTTGTCAACTGCAATTCTAAAGTAACTGAATAGACCTAAGTGGACTTTTGCCAAGAAGAAGAAGAACTACATATATAGTGTTTATGATATGCCTATAATCTTCATAGTGTGAAGAATTTGTTGTTCCGAATATGAATATATATATATATATTATTTTGAAAACAAGTGAAGTATGTGCTGTTTTTCTGTCATTGAATTTGTTACTAACAAGCCACAGACACCAACTGTAGAAGAATCCTAAGCTCAACAACAGCATAGTATATATTTATACTATTAATAAATATAAGTAACACCCTTTTATTTTGACAACTGGTGAAAAAAAAGAATTACATGTTTTAAATTCTGACAATTGGCAAACCAAAGCCAGGATTATACAGTGGTAAACGGCAATAGAAGAAAACATGAATGACAGCAGAGATAAGTAGGCCTATATATGCACAACTGTATTAATAATGAAAATAGTGTAGAGATCACAATCATGCCATTAACCACACCAAATTTTGATAAATTGATAGACATTGGAGAACGTCTTGGGTTAAAAGACAGTGAACTATGAGAGTTTGTTAAACAACAACAAGAACTAGAGAGAGAAGAGTATAGGCAGAGAAGAGATGAAGAAAAACTAAAAGAAGAAAAGGGAATAGAAATAGAAAGAATAAGAGCACAAATTGAGAAGGTCCGGCATAGCCAAGTGGTTAAGGTGCTCCACTCCCAATCTTTGGGCTGCGGGTTCAAATCACCATCACACCAAAGATGCTCAGCCTTTCAGCTGTGGGGCGTTATAATGTTACAGTCAATCCCACTATTCATTAGTAAAATAGTAGTCCAAGAGTTGGTGGTGGGTGGTGATGACTACCTGCCTTCCCTCTTGTCTTACACTGCAAAATTAGGGATAGCTAGTGCAGATAGCTCTCGTGAAGCTTTTCCGAAAATTCTTAACAAACCAAACCAAACAAATTGAGAAAGGGAGATACTGCAACTAGATAGAAAAAGAGTGCAAGTTGAGAAAGAAGAAAAAGAAAGAGAAGAGAGACTAGAAATAGAGAGAATAAGAGCATAAATTGAGATAGCAAAACTCACCCAACCGAAGGAAGAAGGACCCAAGAATGACATTGGAGTCAGGGCCAGCCAACACAACCTGCCCAAATTTGATGAACATGACATGGATGCTTTCCTGTAGGGATATGAAAAAAATTGCCCAAAGTCAGAACTGGGACAAAGGTGACTGGGCAGTCTGTCTCAGCCCACTTCTCACAGGAAAAGGTCTACTAGTATATGCAGGCATGATGTCAGAAGATGCCTTAATCATGACAAATTAAAAGTAACTTTACTGAAATGATATGAACTTACTGAAGAAGGTTTTCGTTGGAAGTTCAGAAGAGTCAAACTTGACACTGAAGAAACTGTATTTTAGTTTGTGGCACATCTGCAGTGATATTTTGCCAGATGAACTGATATGGCCATGTGTGAAAATAGTTTTGAGAGACTGACAGACCTATTAGTACCTATTATGATCACATGCTCAATTGACATGTCAGTGTTCCTAAAGGAAAGAGCACCAAAAGACCTAGACAAGATGATCAAGCTGGTAAAACAATATATGGAAGCCCATGGAGGTATTATAACTGGCAAGTCCAAGAATGTCCAGTTAAATTGGAAACCAGTAATGGCTGACCAGAAGCAGGAGTTTACTGAAGGTGACAGGAGGTTAATAGATAGAAGGGAGAAGAGATGCTAAGTTTGTTATAAAAATTGGACACAATGCGAAGGAGAAACCTCAACATATAGCAGCTGGAGCTATTTACTAAGGCAGTGCTGGTAAAAAACTGGAAAAGAGTGACTGGCACTATGGATGCTGCTGCCAGAAGAAAGAGAATAAAGACTACTCTTCAAATTCAACACAAAAAAAGCATGATCGACAGTGCCAATAGTGATAGGAGCATGTGACAAATATCAAGAGGCGCCAACAAATTATAATATGCCAGTATGTGAAGTCTATGTTGGGGACAAGAAAGTGAAGGTTTTACGAGACACTGTTGCAATGTGCAGCAGTGAGAACCAGTGTTGGATTTAGTTCTCAGGTATGTTTCTTTCCATCTCTTTTGCCTGTGATCGTTATGTTTTTCATTTTCTCACTTTCTGATTACAGTTCTTGGGCTTATAATTTCTTCTTGCTTGTTGTTAGTCTTATACTGTTTCCTTTAGCTAATTTAGCTCCTTTCTCATGCCCAAATGCCTCGTCCCCTTACATTTGTAATTCTATTTGTCTTGATTTATAGACTTTCTTCCCTATTCCCTCTTATTGGTATGTACCTGACCAGCTTGGGGATTGAGCCCCTTACTTCTATTTCACTTTCTAGTTCTTCTTTTTCACATTTTTTGTATTTTTCTCTCTACTTTTCTGTATGCCCTGTCCTATTTCTATCTTTTATCTGAAGCACTTCTTAGTGCTTCTGTAGATGTTTGTTCCCTTCTTTGTTTGGCCTCTTCCATTTTTTCTGCCCTATCCCTCCATCCTTTGTTCCTCTGCTGTTGAGACTCATCGGGTCAGGTTGTTTTCCTCTTTCCTGTATGCCTTCCTACACATCCTTTTTGGCATGTCCTCCCTTTGTTTTCTGCTCCTCCTTCATTTTCATGTTTTCATGTTCCTTGCTTTCCTACCAACCCAGTATCAGCCTCCTTATATATTTCTTGGCATTGTGTGAGCCTTTGCTTGCCATATTCACACCCCTGGGATTGGTATTCCTTGTTCAGACTATTTTCTTCTGTTAGTCTATTCTTGGATGTTTCCTCTTCTCCTGCCTTCCTTCATTTCCTGTGGGTACTTGGTTTGGGGGATATGCTTGTCATGAGATCTGTGTCCTATCTCACACCCATTTAATGTTTGGTACTTTTGGACATTTCTTCTCTTGTCTCAACCAAGTTTGGCCTACCATTTTTGAGCTATAGCATATCTGGCCACCAGGTTTTACAAGTCTCATTCTCTCCCTATACAAGTGGTTTTTTTGCTTCTAAGAGCTCTGGCTTCCCTTGAACCCCCTCATCCATTTGGAGTAATCACTAATGTGTCTCCAACAATGGACCTTATAGACCCATGGTTTTCATTCTTAGAGTCAATTTTTCCCTTTGAGAGCATCTTCTTTTGGTATTGTATTGGTGATTAGACTGTGTCTGGTCAACTTTCTTCAATAACTTACTGATTCTCACACAGGATCTTTCCCTTCTTCATTGTTTCCCTCTCTTTTGAGGGTAGGACTTCCAACATTTCAATGCTTGTCATGTGCTCCTTCTATTTTAATGGGTGCAACCATCTCTCTGTTCTTTGGGCATTTTCCTGCTCCTTATGGTGGAATACTTGTTCTTTTTCCACTCAGTCTCTTACACAGTTGTTTCTTACCCTATCTGTCTATGAGGCTCCTGTTCAAGGGCCCTTTACTATCAGACATTTGTCATACTACTCTGGACTTATTCACATCATGTTGATCTTCTTGCCTCTCATTTGCCAAGAGCTTTTATCTGGATAATGGAAAATCTATTTTGGTCAGTCTGCATTCTATTGATAGTGTGTTTTCTATACCCCAGGTCTTTTGTGGGGTTTGCTCTTGGTTGGTCGTGCCATTTTTAGATACATTTGCTACTGTTGACAACTCCAGGCTTCCTTCCTTATGGTTTTGTTTTTTCTTTTTCTATATGCCTGTTCTCCTATTTATGTACTCCCTCTGATCCTCATCTGTACAAACATTCCTTCTCAAGTTCTGTTGTTTGCTCCTCCTTGTTCAGCTCAGCCTTGGTCCATTAGTATTTGAACCCTTTTTCTTTCCTCAATCTCCTCTCTCTCTCTCTTTGAGGGTTATTTTCTCTCCTCCATGTGTATGGAACTTGTTTAATATGTCACTCATTGGGCTAGACTTTTCCCTTTTGTATAACTCCTCAAGTTCCATTCTTCTTCTTCTTCCACTGCTCTTTTCTACCAACAACTTTGGCAGATCTTTTATCATCTGTCTTTCTGTCACTCCTTTCATCCGACAGTCATCCTATGGCTACCTTTCTACCTCTTTTCCTTGACTGTTCATCATGGGTTTATCGGTTTGTACCTCTACTAATTGTTAGGAAGGCTTATCCATGGCCTTTCTCCTTTCTTGGTACTATGAGGTGTTTTTTCTCTGTCCTTTCCACTTTGTTCCACAATTTATCTGGCTCCAATGCCTGACTGAGACCTTAATTAGGCTTACAAGATCTGGTGCATGCCCCATTCCATCCATTGACTTCCTGTCTCTTGTACAGTCTTTATCCTGACTTCTTCCCTCCTTCTTCTCGCACTCTCTTCTACTGAATTTATGTATCCAATCTCTCCTTCCTCAGTCTTTAACTGCTTTGGAGGTTGCCTGTATTTCTTTTCTATCTCTCTTCATTCTCTCTCACCTATTGGACTGTTTGAACCCAAATTGGCTCCCATGACCTGTTGGCTTGTTTGGTGTGCCTATTCACAGACCTCCTTTTTCCATTGTTTCTCTTTCAGTGCCCCTTTTGCATTCTTAGGATCTTATCAAATGATAATGTAGTATATCTTTAAATTTACATTTTTGTCTGATCCAGGGTATACTTATTTCCCAAAATCTGCATCAAACCAGGATAACAGAAAGTGTTTATACCATCTGTATTGGCTTTATATATGCACATTGTGAGACGGGGAGTTCCACAAAACCACTTGAGTTATCTTCGTGATATATCTATATATTTATCTTTTTGTCTGATCACGACCATACCTATTCCTTGAACTATCATGGAAAAAGCCAGCATCAGGAGTGTGTTCTGCCTGCTTCCCTGGCTTGTACTTGCTGGTTTTTCAGAATAAGATTTCCCAGTCACCCATTGCATTGTGCTCAGTATAGACCTTTCTGGACTGAAGGATTGATGGGGATCCAGGCATTTTCTTCAGGTCTCCCTACCATGAATTCCCCTCACTTTTCATCAAGTGGAGCACAGAAGACCCTTGCCACTTAAAGTTCCTAGTTGCAGGTTTGGTGGACCATGGTAAACCCTTTTTGAATGGATTTGTGCACTGGAGCAATATACAATTGAGTACCAATACAGTGGGAAGTCAGGTGGTGGTAACACTGTAAGTGTAGTACAGGTCACCCTTCATATAGCTATACTTATGACATATGCCATTTGTGTCCTCCTGCATCCTGAATCAGTTAAGTTGAAGTGGACATGCACTATGATACTGTGTCCTCCTTCTGTGGTGGTCATGTCTGTTCAGTAGAGTTTAGGTGAGAACACACTATACACCTATGCCCTCCTTCTGCAGGTGTCATTCATTCAGTTGAGTTGAGGCAAGCATGCATTACTATACCGTGCCTTTCTCCTGCAGCTGATGTCTGTTTAGTTGAGTCAAGGTGTGCACACACCATATCACCCTCTGTGGCATGACTACTGTGCCCTCTGAATGCACCCCAACCACACTACACATATTGGCTCTCTGATCTTCTGTGTGCAAGTCCTTGGATGACCATGTTCTTATTCTGCCCATTCCTGTGATACATGACACTCATTTGTCTGTTCTTCCCTTTCTTCCTGGGTGAAGAATATATGCTAGACAAGATGAGATGGGTCTCCCTATGAAGCCCCTGTCATCAGATATTACACTCCATGGGCATCCTTTGGGTACTTTCCGAAGGAAGCTCATTTAGGTAAAACTTTGCTCTGCCCCTTCCACCACTTTAACGTGGGATTCTAACTGACTGTATGAAGAGGTGGGGTATTTTCTTGAAAATTAACATTTTCTTTACCTGAAAATGTATTTCTCACTTTTGTATTCAAACTTGCCTCATCAAAGAATGAATTTCTCAAGTAGAAATGCATGGGGGGTATTGCACATGAAGGTGTGTTGCCCTTCTATTAGTGGAAGGCTTTGCCACATCATTACATCATCATGCAGTAGTGCAGTTCATGTTAGATTAAGTGAAATTAGGTGGGAGTTGTCTCAAGGCTAGTGGCATGCAAATCTCTTTGGCAAGATGCACATGGAAGATAGCTGACTGTGTGAGAGGTGAGTATCTGCCACAAATACATTTTCAGGTAAGAAAAATGTGAATTATATTTCCTAAGTCACAACTAAGTTTAAAGTGTAATCATTTAGCAAAATGAAACAATATTGTTTATTGAATTTTACTTAAGATGAAAATATCAAAAATGTTGTAACTAAGGTTTTTAAACAATTTTTCCTTCCCTTTATTAAATTCCGTACTGATTTGATTATGTGTAGGAAAATAAATTAGTTAGGTATTAGTGCTAGGTTAATAAATGCATAGAGTTACTGCAGAATAGTGTTAGGTTCTAAAAATATTAATGAAGCACACAACAAGTGAATTACACTTTACACACACTAAAAGGGGGAACAGTAATACAGTGAGTAGCTATTGGCCCAGTTGGCCAGTACATCATTGCTTTTATACACGAGATATGGTGTTCATATAAAATCATTGAATAGTTTTCAATTTTGAGTTCCAGGCTATTGGGAGAGATAATAACAATTATTCGCCAATTATAAATTTGAACATACCACAGATTGAATAATACTGAACAGGAACCATATGTTTCTATTAACTAAAATCAACTACATGTAATGCAGAACTAATTATGAGCTAATCTAGATCACCCCAGATAGGAAGTTTATAGAATCTAATGTAAAAGTGCAAGTTGTGTCAGCATGTGTATTTGAGATGGAGATCTGTGAAAGGGTTTTTCTGCAACCTATTTATATAGAAAGAAAAACTACTTCTTGTTTCACTTTGAAAAGTAGATGGTGTAGAAATAATTATGGAAGTTAATGATTTCTTAAGTATGGTATTACTTATCAATAACATTCAGCTGTTGAGTAACTTTTGTTTTATTTGTTAAATTGGGAATGTTCTGTTTATTTTAGAGTACAAAGAAAAATTACAAACTCCATACAAGGAAAGCAACACTGGTAGTAGTGAGAGCCTATGTAATTCTGAGGAAGAAGCTCCTGTTTCAGACTTCACTTCTAGTTCTATAGATAACAAAGACAGCCTCATTCCTCCTCAGCTACAGAAACTACTTGACAAGGTGTACAGCGAGGGAACACAGGTTAGTTGTACATACTCATCTAGCATCCAAATGACTATCATGTGAATTTTCAATTCTAAAGTGAAATTCAATGATAATTAAATATGTTTTGTATAGAAAGTTATGACTTACAGAAACAAACTAAAAATATACTACTAAATATTAAAACTAGAAGTACTATTGCCAGGATACTAAAATATAAATACAATAAACTATTGTAAAGTACATACATAAATATTTATTAGGGAAAAAAATAAGGACTGAAACATCAGAAGAATGTATATGTGTATGTGATAACTGATTCTTTTGTGATTTTGATTAAATCTACTAGAGTAAGTTGTACGGCAAATCAACAAACACTACAAAACATGTAGATATACTACTCATTTCACCAACTGTTTAAGAACCATATCTACAGTCACTCCAGCCAAGTTAGAAAGCAGGAGCAACACTGCATGACTCTGTATACAGGCCAAACTTTGTCAAAATCTGGGGTATTGGCACAGCTTTTCCAAATCCTGGAATGGCAGTATTCTCATGTTTCTGAACAGATCACAACATGTTTACAGCAGCTTCATATCTGTTTTTGATTAAGAGATGTAAGCAGTCAGACAGTTGTAAAACTATTGCTCTTTTTTTCTTCTTGTTGAATGGGAAAAACATTTAGTAAAAGAAGAAGGATTTGCACAAAACAAAATTTCCACTGTGAAAAGGAGTGGTATTGATAAATTCTGTTGATCAACAAACCACTTAAAATTTGTATTTGCTCCTCATCAATTGACCCCTTTTTTTTATTTCAACTAGAACAAACAATAACTCAAATATAAAAATGGGATGTCAATTTTTTCCCCAATTTTGTTTTGTTTAACTTAGTAACTTTACATTACATTTTTTGCAGGGTTTGCCCTTTTATGTAATTTTATTCTTTTATTTTGATACCACAACATGATATGGCTGACCTGTTTATTCTAGCTTGGCTGTTTTTGTGCACGTAAAATGTTTTGATCAGGTTATACTTCAGTAAAGATTTAATACAGATTTTAGTTAATCACAACTGTTACAAATGAGATGATTTAAAGAAAATGGACTAATTAATTATTTTTTTTTTATGAAAAGCTTTGACCATAATCCAAAGAAAGAAGCATTCCATTAGGCCTATAGTAGTACCATGCTTATCATATGCACAAGCCTATATGTAGTATATATATTTCATGTATTTTATACTGTAAGTAAAGGTTTATAAATTTAGTTTAAACAATAGCTGATTTTTCTGAAAATGTTTGCTCTTTAAGAAAAAACTTGTATCAATACATAACGAAATACTAAAGATATGGGATCTAAGCTTGTTCATTTATAGTTTCACGTGAAGATAACGTGCTCACAAAATGCTAAACATTTTTTTGCAAAAATAATAAAAGATAAAACTACTTCAAGGATTACAAACCTTGACCAACCTCTTGTTGCCGGAACTGCTTGAAAGGTACATTGGTAGATATATTTGCTTTAGAAAAATAAACGTTGGTATCATGAAAAAGGATTAAAACATAATAACAAAATTGATAATATTTGTAATAATTGCTAATTCATATGTTTCTAATTTGGTAACCAGAATATTCATCATGCATATAATAAATGGAGTTGTGTCAAATTAGATTGGAGTTGCAAATGTACTTCAGGTCTCTGTTCTGGGACTCTTACTCCTTTTGATGTACAGTTACAATACTTATAAGGAAATTCATCAAGTTTGCTGATAAAAGGTTTTGGCTTAGTTTGGGGTGAGGAGGCGCTGTTGTTTTACAAAGAGTTTGGTTCATATGATGAATTGGGCAAATAAATGGCAGATGACACTATGTTGTGCTAAGAATATGATAAATGCATGTGGGCTACTTTGCCACCTTGATGGAAATCAACTCATTAGTGTTATGGAGGATGTCTTGGTTGACAAGTCTCTTAAGAATACCAGACAGTTTACTCTTTCTGTTGGGAACAAAAAGGAGGTTATTGCTTCTTTTTTTTTAGAGATCTCTGGTTAGGAATTATTTAGAGTACTGTGTTTGGTGTTGAGCTCTATACTTTAAAAAGGACATTGGGTTGTAGAAAGATATCATAAAGAGGGTTACTTGAGTGATTCCTGTATGGAGGGGCTGTTATATAAAAACAGGTTAAGACACTAAAATTATTCTCTCTTTTTTTTACTTTTACTGCCTTCTATATGCACAAATTTTTGCTTGCCACAAGCCTTAATACTCCCACCTACCCTCATGTGTTTTTACTTAAGCCAAGTGCATGATAGCATGCAACAACCCTCTACCATTAGGAGCGCACACAACTCCTAGCACAGCTTACTCCCTCTATGCAGCTTAGCTCAACCTTACTTCTCAATTGGTACTCATGTTGTTAAAACATGTTTTTTGCTCAAGCTTTACTTTACAGAATTTTCAGTCTATTACCTTTTCTATGAGAACTTTTTTTTTATGTTTGCTCCTCTTCAGTTTTAGAAATTTCGTTTATACATGTTAATATTACATGTCTTTCATTTTCTTACATGTTTCTTTGGAGCTCCCTTTGTAGATTTTTCTAATTCTGCTCATAGTTATCATGAATTCTGAGTTTAATGTTACAACTACTACCACTGCTATTTCTACTGCAGTTAACTGTACTTTATCTACAATGGCTTTGGGTTCGCAGTTATCAGTGGAAAACGTAATGGCTTTGGTTTGATTCACTTGGAACTGACTACCTTCATGCATGCTTCTGATTAGCCTGAAGATTATCCCATCATGCCTTGTTTAGGAGTACCTGAACTAGAGGATGATGATTTCGACAGGCTGTTTCCTCCCCCCATCCTATGCCACACAGTCACACTTAGCTCTAGTGGATGCACCCAGGCCTCCTTCTCCTTTCCTGGAGTTGATGAACCAGGTTTGTTGTGTTTTGTCTTTGTCTCTCATTTTCTTTGATTCTTCCCTTTTAAGTGACAGACCCTTAGTTTCATTGAAAAAGGGGCAGGGTGGAGTTTAGTTGAAGGAGCACATTTTCACGTAAAAGCTCAAGGACTTCAGTTTTTATCCTACCTCAGGATTAGGCAATTCTATACCTTTTTATTAAGATTCAAAAGGACCCTTGTGCTCTCAACTTGGGTGCTGTTACAAGGTAAGATAAGTGTCCATTGCAGAAACTGAAATAAATGAATGAAATTTGAAAGAGAAATGTCCTTCATTATTTGTTGTTTTGTCTAATTTTAATCTATCCAGGACTAGGCCTAGGGCCTATCAAAATGTCTTAGAACTAATGTCAGTAGACTTATTTCTTAATCTCAAGAATCTATCAGTTAAACAAACAACAGAAATCCCACGAATTTTCGGAAGTCATTCCAGCAGTCTATAAGCTTATCCAACCATCTTCCATATAACATGATTGAATTCCTGACCCAAAGTTGCAAAGGGTTAGGCTAGGTCATGACTGAAACACTTCGTCAAATTTTTGTACATTGCACATGATGGATAGCAGTTATGGTAACAAAAAGGCTAATGCAAGGTGTTACTACCGGAACTTCTTTGATTGGGATCAAAACGAAAAGCCACTACTTAAACTAGCAATTTAATTGCTCATAAATTCACTTTGAAATTTCTCTGAAACACATTATTGGGCAATTTCCTCCAAATAAATTGTGTTAAAAACGCTCAATATTTCTTGCAGTAACTTAAAAGACAAAAAGTTTTTGACGATGATAGATAGTTCTTCCAATTAAACCTATTGTAATACCTGACACCATAAGACAACTCCCGCCTTATCTCATGCTTCATGTGCTATGCGTGGAATTGAGAAGTGATGTTTCCAATACTGCCATGTGTGTACTGTGTAGGATTTTTGCAATACTGGAGGGAGAGAAAATACACACTATATGTATGGGGGTTGGTCGTTTGCAATTGTATGCAAGCATAACCTATGATGCGAATATTAGATTTATTCCATTCATCAGTGAATAGCCAGGTCAGTTTGCCAAACAGGATTTTAAAGGGTGCATGTAGTAGATTTTGAACTGTGTAGCATAGGCTTTTTAATACTAGGTTGTACAGTGGGAAAGATTGTCAAGCATGAAGAAAATGGCTGGGTGGGAGAAAAGAGAGTTGGAGTGGTGCAGCCCACCCTTCTGAGATGTTGAAGCTAGAGCAATGAGTGAGACACCTTCATACCAATATCTTACCCCCCCCCCCCCTCACCAGACATTGGGGTTCATGCCTATAGGTTTGTGGAACAATTACATTATGGAGTCAGTATGCCTTGACCTCACTGTAATATGGAAGCCCATGCTTACTCTTCTGCTTCTGTCGGGTTCAGATTCCAATACTCTGGTCATGTTTTCTCAACCTCAGTTTTCCCATATCCGCCTCCCTCAGTCATTCTCTTTCCTTGATTCACCTTTTGTCTGAGGATCTTCATCATTCCCCGGAGGGGTTTTTGATGAAAACTCGTGCCTAATTTTTTCCACTCTTGCATGTTTGTCCTCTTCTAAACTTTCCCTTCGAACATGTCTCCTCTCTTGCTGGGATCTTTTGGTCATGGATGCACTTTTCCTGTGTCCGTTTATCCCCAACCTCCTTACAGGACTTATGTATGGCTCTCTTTTTAAAGTAAGTTGTCTTTGGGAGTGTCCCTGACTCATTAGAGTCCAAAGTTGAGTTTGCCTGTTTGCACACCTCCCTTTCTTCATAGGCTGCCTGTTTGTCTCAACCTCCTTCTGAACCTATTCCTGTGTCTTGTTCCCCTCCTTCCTTTCCTTTACTGGTTTCTGCTACTCGAGTCTCTGCGGTTAATTGTCGATTTTTTCTTCAAAGATTTCAGTGCCCCTGGAGGACCTGGTGAGTGTTTGGTAGGTATGGGTCTGGTGGGGACCATGTTTTTGTATTTTGCCACCATGTCCTAACCTGTACCCTCATCCCATATCCTTCCCTTCTCCTTGGGATCTCCAGTGTTTTCTGAGGAGATTCTAGATCTTCTTCACAAGTGGAATTGGTGGATACTTCTCAGCTAGGTTGCTATTCCCATTTGTTTGTTGTCCCAAAGAAGACCAGGAACAAACACTCCATCATCAATCTTTCTTCCTTGAACTGCTTCCTAGACTGCTTCCTTGATTCACCATGGACATGGGCTTCTTTGAAAATCCTCATTCTCCTCAGTCGAGCCCACATGCAACCTCTTCAGTGGGCTTTATAAGATCAGTGGAACCTTGTTTAGGATCCCTTGGATGCCCCATCCATCTCACTTCTTCCCTTCATGTGGACTTTTACTGGTTGTTGAATGGAAACATCACCACAGTGAGTGCTCCTCTTCCTTGTCTATAGGTGCACCTCTTCAGAGATGCTTCTCTTTCTGGTTGGGGTACATGTCTGAACACGCAGGAGATTTCAGGATGTTGGTCTGTATTGGAGTCGTCTTTACATATCAATCTCTTAAAACTTGTCATTGTTCATTGGGCTTTGGTTCATTTCCTTCTGTCTCTTCAGAACTGGTCATTTATGATCGATTTCAACAGCTCAATGGTTGTCTCATACATCACTCAGCGAGGGGCACTCTGTCGAGGTCTCTTTGTTTCCACATGTTGGACCTATTATTTTGGGCCCGTAGCCATCACATTTGGTTAATTGCATGTCTTATACCAGGTGACCTGAATCTTGTCTTGGATCTTTTATTGTGCCCTGACAAGATTCTCCCAATGAAGTGAGGCCTCGACCCATAGATCTTCAAGCCCAGTGGGATACTCCAGAACTGGATACATTTGCCACCCACCTGAATTCCAAACTTCCAAGGTTTTGGTCTCTCTTTCCTCACCCCACTCCTACTGACACCTCCTCTTTCTCTACCACTCAATCTAGATGATGTATAGACACTCCTTCTACTGTGGATCTGATGTTATATATCTTTCAGCACAGGCTCAGTCCTTAGGACCGACCTCATAACCATTTTGTGCTTGTTTATTCCACTATAATTTATCAAACTTGGTAACTAAGCTATATTTCAGTCTAAAAAAATATGAAATTTCAAGCAGACTAAAGACACAACCTACCTCCTTGAAATCTTGGTTCAATAGAAATAGATGGTGTCCAAACACATTGAAATGGCTGAGAAAGCCACTAGGGCAACATACAGAGCTTTCAATTGGTTATTCATGTCATACATAGAAGTAAGTGTATATAAGGGTTCGTTTCCAAAAATTGAAAGAGGTGGGCAGGGTACCACTGTGTTTGACTTATTACATGAGCAATATCTTAGCAAACTGAAATGATAAGAGGCTTGTATTTTGTATTCTAGCTTGTCAATATTGGTAAATTGAGGTCCTATTTCAAATGAAACTATAGACTTAGTATTTTGACAACACAAACATCTAATTTGAACCAGTGCTGCATTCAACATATCACGTGATGCACAAAAATCAATGTTTAAATGTGTTCTAAGTTAAGAAATTGAGTAAGGTATAATACTAAAATTTGAATCAAAAACTTATTGACATAAATTCATGAAATAGTAGTTCAGTAACATTTTGAATGCGAGTCAACAAACTCGATGACATGGCCTTTGACCCATGACCCGTGTGGAAAGGGTTAAAGGAGACAAAAACAAGGTGTTCTGATTCATAGATGTTTTTTGATGATGTAGTACACATATTGTGCATGCTGCAACAAATATATTTGAGGAGTGCTCTGATGAACAGAGAAAGTTCCATGTTTACCTATATGTTATCAAACAAGATTGGGATAGAAATTCTACTTTTGTGCATAATAAAGGATCAAAATGATCTTAATGAGACTTGAATTGGCCCATAGTTACTTGAAAGAGTTCAGTAACTTACTTTTGCAATTTTAAATTTTGATTCAATTCTGTGGTACATCAAAATGTGCACTAATGGAAAAACTGCAAGAAGCAAAAATTCTGACTTGTAGTTTGGAAAAATATACTCACAATTTACAGGTAAGTAAGCATGACATTCTAGCCCTTGTTGTCTGTTTATTCCTTAGAATATATTTTAGGATTCAAAGATTTCTAAAACCTTTGTATTACTATCACTACTCAGCAAGAATTCTTGTATAGTTATATATATATATATATTTTGTCTGTGTAGCTAACAGTCCTTTTTTTTCAAATATCTGTAATATTCAGACCAATCCAAACTTAGACCACTGTTTGGTTTTGTCAGTAATGTTTGCTATCAAACCACTTTTGTTTTGTAGTGAGGGATCTGAACAGTAGCCAAATATGTCCATACATAGATACATGAAATATTATACGTACTTTACTTCTATATTTGTATATTTATGATAAAATTTATTGTCAGTAACTGAGATGGTAAAATAATGAACTCCCACTTTGAGTGTCATAAGTAATTATCATATAAAGCATACTATTTATATTGGAATTGGATAAATAAATCCCCTCAAAATCTTTAAATATATACTATAATTATAATTTTCAGTTAGGTTTCTTTACCTAGGAAGATTATGAACTCTTTTTTGGATTTATTTATTGAGATGATTTATTCATTGTCATATTTGTTACATTATAAACCAGTCATTCAAAATTAAGATTTTTTTTAGATGATTATGTATGAAGTCTTTAACTGTATTCAGAAATTAGTTTGACTAATTTTTTTTCTTAACAAGATTTTTCTTTTTATTTATTTTTTGCAGCTGAAACAACTTTGTCACGTCGTTGTGTGGGTTCAGCTATGGAAATCTAATTTTGAACTTCAGGATTTTGAATGCAATGAGAAGATATCCAAACCTCTTAAACTAAAAGCAAACAATCGTTAAGTGTACTTGTTACAGTCTTGCAAACCCTTATCAACTCTTTGTCTTTACTCACACCTGTTAGTTGTTTTAAAATTAGTGAATATATTATTTTTCATATATGTTTATTGTGTAAAATGCTTTTAAGATTAACTACTTATATTTTAAGCTGAAAATTTGCAGAGATTATGATTTTGTTGATTTTATGAATGTGTATATGATTATCTTTGTACCTGCAGTTTAAGTTTATATTATGCCACATAAATAAATTCATAACTAATACAAAAGCAGGTAATAAGAAAGTTTACACAAGTCATGTTTTTCCTTGACATTTCTTTATTAAGTCTAGAAAATAAAAAAAAGTTACTGCAACTCTGATGGTTAGAACTTTTCATGGTAATAGTAATTCCTAAACCAGTGTGAGTAAAACCAGAATCAAAAGGTTCAGCTCCATATTTATAGTTATTTTTGGTGTTGCAAAATAAAAATGTGAAATGCTGCGAATGTCTACGACCTATTTAAAAACTTGATTTACGTGGCTATAAATAAATACATAATATTTGCAATATTGTTGTGAGCAGCTTCCTTTGTATTCAATGATTGTTTACACAAAACCGCCTGAAAAACATGTAACATGCAGCTGAAAAACATGTAACATTCAACTGAATGCATATGCACATATGTAGCTTAAAATTTATTCTCCATAAAAAAACTTAAGGAACTAGATAATTAAAAATTGTTAATTTATAAAGGGGAATAGGGATCGTCAAAAAGAGTATAGAAACAAGTTGAATCAAAATGTAAAAATTATATTTTCAAGCCTGCAACCAGGGACTCTTAAAAAAAAAAGTAAACAAACTGAGCTGGAAATATTGTCTACATTATTTTCTCAATTTCCAAATCCCTATTTTGACTCTAATAAAATTGATAAGAACTGTAGACATAGAGTCAAAATAGGGATTTGTAGCTTGAGCAAATAATATATACTATTTCCAACCTAATTTGTTCAATTTTTTTTTTCTTAAAAGAGTCCCTTGTTGTAGGCTTAAAAAATATAATATAATCTTTGCATTTTGATTCAACTTGTTTCTATACTCTTTGTGACGATTCCTATTCCCCTTTATAAATTAATTTTATATGTATATTTATACATACGTTCATTTAAAGCTACTATCAGCATATCTGTGTATTTTATACAAGTAGCTGTAAAATTGATAGAAGTTTGGCCAACATTAAATGTTAAAAGATAACCCTTGATAAAAAGTTTCAAATGTATGTATCAAAGTTAACTACAACTATTTTTCCTCCAAGGTTGAAGATGATTTTCTTTAAAAAAATTTTGTTGTATAGCTGTTTGAGACAAGACAGCCAATGTAGAATGTATTTTGTACATGACTTCAGAATCTTTATAATTACTGACTAGTGATCTTTCTTATAAAAACAAATACATTACTTAAAAAAGAAAAAAAAAAATCCAGGGTGATGTTAAGCCTAATGTGCATGTCAGAACTTCTCTTCGAAAAGACCTTTCATTACCCAGTTACTTATATCCCTAAATTGCTGAACCAAGATTTTTTTAGGTTTCTGTACCTTTTTCAAACGATTCATTGTATCCTATTTTCAACTCGCTACTAATTATGTTCACAAACTAGCAAAATACCCAGCCAATTTTTCTGTAGGCTTGTGAAACAAAAATTTCAACCAAGTACGAAAATCAGTAGAATAAATCACCACTCACAAGAGTAGAGAAATCTACTATGGTAATCGTCTATTAGAAAACCACGACAGAAACAAAAGTACAATAGCAAACTAGAATATAAAAACAATGAATAGCGAACTCGAGAAATGATGAATTCCCAACGTGGCATTTTCCAATTAACGCGCTATAAGTTGCACAAATTATTGTTCAATTAATGCACATTAGTAAAACACTGGATTTTTTTCAATGGTGGAATGTGAAGGACTTTGAAAGATTCCTCAGGGAGAAAAAATGAATATGCTTGAATTAATTTTAAAACAACCCTCTGACATACTCAGTACTGCTTTCACTAGTATTGTCCAGGTTTTGGTAAAATATTTGTAGCCATTTTTTCTTTAGCGGCTTGTTAAACTATAATCAGTAATAATAAGGCTGGAGACTGTTATAAACATACACTGTTTACTCTAATAAAACAAAGTGTTTCCAACTAATATAACGGTGCTTAAATGGGTTGTACATTTCTGCAATGCTTGAATGGCTTTAAAGAGCTTATGTTGGTTGCGAAGAACTTAAAATATTTAGTGTGTGGAGATCTCAACTTTAAAGAATCAACATAAAAATAGCCCTATGAGTATGAACTGCGCAGGTGTAGTAAGAAAAAAAAAGTTAACATTCACATTAAAAGTAAGTTATTTTTATAGTCAGAATATTATAAAAAAAAATAAAACATAGTTTCAAGTTTACTGTATTGTTCTTTCTTACCACTTGAAAAATATGTAGTAATAGTATGTTGACATAAAATAAGGTTCCTCATCTTGAAACAGACAACCATTACCTATTCTTACTCATTAAGATTGAATGTTGTTCTATTGCATCAATACAGAAGTATCTTCATTGCAAACATACTTAAAAAAAGAAAGAGCATTCACTTAATTATCCACAGTTGCTGGAAATCTGAGTATCATTGTCTATTATACAAGTATGTATGTAAGCCACAAATGTCATCTGGAAATTTCAAATATAAATCTAAAACATAATGTTCAGGGTGATCAGATTTCTAAACCAAAAATCTGGGACAGCCCAGCTTTTGCTTCAAATTTCAGTATGATTATTATAGATTTGAAATAATTTAACTTTATTTTAAATTTACTATTTCCAAATATATTAACATTGGCATTGTTTTTGAAATAATTTCAACTACTTTTTTTTGGTGAGAGATATAACATCATCTGCTCTAGTTCTACTACAGTACTACTAAACAACCTGTGCAGACCTTTGTTTCTCACAAGTGGAACTTTTGAGAGAGTTTGACAGCAGGAGAATATGTATTACAACAATGAGCAAGTCAAGAAGGCCTGTTACATTTGTGAATCTATGTGGATGGTCTGTGCATCCTGAGAACTTCTCTTGCTACACTTGTACAAAAAACAGAAATGTCCAGTAAAACCAGGACATCTTGTCACCCTAATAATGTTAGATGATCAAAATATTGGGTTATTAAACAAAGCTCGTCATGTTATGGTGACATTATTTTGAACAGAAGACCTTAATAACAACAAAAGTAATTATGTGTAGTAATATGACTGCTTTTGCAATGTAAATAAAAATATAAGAAGTAACAAATATTCAAAATATATACCAATAGTTACAAAATTAAAAGTTACAGAAAAAGTTGTACTCCATTGACCAATTTGTTGTGATTATATACAAATCACAAAAAATGTACTCCATTTACTATTTGATGTGATTGTTTAATAAATCATAAAAAATATTGTATTCCATTGGTTTGTGTGATGCAATTGTTATACATATAATAGACAAATTCAGTGGTTAATTTGATATAGCTGTAATTTCTTCTCAATGATGTTTTGAGAACAACAACTTTATCTATAAAAGTGATGAAGAAAAGCAGAGCAAAAAATTCTAACTGTTTTCAAAAAGTACAGGGTGATTCAAAAGGTTTTCAAGATTTGCATTGTTCACATTGTGATACAATGTTGTAACAGGATCACTTTCACACATTCTAGCAAGGTCATTGGTATCCCATCCAATTAATATAATTATGGTATAGGGATGTACTAAATGCTTTCCACCCCATCAGTTAAAAAAAGTGAAATTTTCAAAATTATGTTATTTTCCATAGTTCCTCTTCTGGGTGCAATGAGGGGCTCAAGTGAGTTACGTTAGCTTTTTCTAAGTGACAAGTGAGTTTTATGTGTGAATAGTAATTGTTTTTCCTGCAAGATTGGTTAAAACTACATTTGATTAAATGAGCTGTGCCATTCTTGTTAGCATATCAGGCAATAGCTGCAGTCAGTCACACATTTTGTGTACTCCTCGATCTATGTAGCTGAACTAATGGGTACAAGTCATGGGCTTTTGTATGAGGCCAATTAACATACTTAATCTCATGTTTGAGGCTCAAGAGATGAGATTTGGTGCAGAATTTGTGTCTCTAGAATTATTGTAGCAGCAGAAATAATAATATAGTTGTTCTTTTGCTTGACTCCATCAATAAGTATTCAGCAGTGGCCTTTATCTTCTGCTGTCTTTTAACTGCCTTTATTTTCATTTAGAGCAAGAATTGGTGTGACTCTTGTATGTAACCTCACCTTAAGGAAGCAAATTTAGCATCCATTCATGTTAAACGTAAGTTATTTTAAAGTGTAGTATTTTCTCCACTCGTAAAGCTTAAGAACTTGAAGTTTTGTCACAGATTCAAGCTAGAATCTTGGAGTTCAGTAAGGATATTTATGGTATACTTTAAAACAGTTATATTTATCATAATATAGGGGTTTTTAATTTACTGTTTATTTTTTAACTTGGTGTGACTTACAAGGGGGAAACAACATGAATTGACAAAAACTCATTGTTTATTAAAGTCTTCATTAGCTCTGGCCAGTTTCACAGACACACACGATCACTTGCCTTGTTGTTCATTGTATAGTAAATTGTGAGAGTGTTATTAAATGTTTGTCATTTGTGTAAACTGATGTCTCGTCTTCCTTCTCAGCTCACCTATTGCAACTTGTGGAGAAATATATCTCACAGCCTGAGAACCTCCTGTTATTAGTGGACCTAACTACTCTGCTCTGCTGGTAATCCATGAGATATCACTTACAAAAAAAAAATCATAGGAAGGTGAGACTTAAAAATATTGGGGTGTATGACTTTTGCACCACCCTGAACACAGTGTTCTCAAATACAATCTTAGAACTCAATAATTCATGTTAGGGCAAAATATTCATAGAATGTGTTAATCATTTATAAGAGATCATCAAGTTTTTTTTTCAAAAGATACTTATTTTAAATATGTTTGTCATATATTTTGATGCTTGAAAAGCTCAGTTGAAGAAAAGTGTTTATAAATGTTTTCTCCCTGAAAAATTTCTACGGACATCCGTGAACAGGCATACATTCACTAAAAGGAACTTCATGTTAAACTTAATATAAAACATATAATATGAGCTAAATTAATCAACATTTGTTACCACAACATGTTTCTGCTAATTTTGATTTGCTGTTAATGTCTTCTGCTGACTGTAGTGAGATATTCATTGACAAAATTATTGAAGGGCTGCCTCTGATCAAACTGGAGTTGCCAAAATATACTTGGTTGAAATATATATTTGGTTCCTAGTCACCCCTAACTTTGAAATGATAGACTAGAGGTGAGGCAGCTAGCCAACACAACCACCCACCAACTCTTAGGCTACTCTTTACCACTGAATAGTGGGATTGATCATCCCATTACAATGCTCCCATGACTGAAAGATTGAGCAAGTTCAGTGACAGGATTTGATCTCCCAATCTACAGGTTGTGAGTTGAGCACCTAACCATCAGGCTATGCCAGAAGTGAATTGCTCTTTAAGTAATATGCTACATATTATTTTGTTATATTAGTTGAATTAAGGAGATACTTGAAATAACATTTGAGCTTCCTAGATACTTTTATAGTATCCTTACAATGAATATCTGGTATCAATACCTTTTGTATAGATTGACAAATGAAATGTAGCTCAGAAATGCTAGTTTATACACTCTGTCCTAAAATAAATAATGAACAAATTAAGAGGAGTGTGGGAAAGAGCATATTCAGTAAAAGAAGATTTTTTCCAGGAATAAAAGGCTCATTACATGAAATATTTTTGGCAGATTTCAGCATTTCAACCCATAATTTGTAAAAGATCTTGTTCAATAAATTCTTTCTGGCAACAATATTTATAAAAAACAACATCCCGAAACAATGTAGAAATGATATCACTGTAGTAAATTATCACAATTATGAGAGGACTTTTTCTTTTGATTATTATCAACTCACAAGTTTACTGTTACAGATAAACAACTGCCTTCAGGTACAACAGTCTGTGAATGTCAAGCTTACTGAGTTTTAAATTTTTTTATCTAAGCCCAGTAATGCCTGATCAGTGGCCTGCACTGTGATCAGACATTGCACTGTTAATCATTATAATATTCAAGAGTAAGCAAACTGGTATTTGGGAATTGATGTATCCCCCAACTAGCTCAGGCCATGCCCTATGCTTTGTGGTCATACTTAAAGTAATGTATTGTAGAAATATGATTGTGGACCAATTATCTAAGCTATACTGAGCTGAAATATCGAAAACTTAATAGTAAAAGTTTAGATATAACTTGCATTGTAGCAATAAAACCTTCATGGAAACAGGATCAAGAACCATAATTCGAAGAAGTTTATGAATGAAATATATCAGAAACTTCTTTGAATAATGATTTTTATTATTATTATTATATTGCTGGTTGTTAAATTTAGATAATTTTATTTGTAAATCTGACTTTATTCATTCAAGAAAATTGTTCTGGTAGAAAATAAATAATTAGAAATTATAACAGTAGATGTAATTTTTTTAAAAAGATGAAGTGGTACAACGTTCAAGACAATATAAGTGCACACCTGTTGGTACATAGTAAACTGTTTTTCCAGCTTCAGCCAGTGGGACTTGATCCACTGGACAGAGACATACACACTGTATGTGAAAACGTTATTCAGCTGATACACAGTACTTAGGCGAGCAGAAAATAAAACTGAATAATTTGACTAAACGTAAAAATAACTCAGATCTAGAAGTAGAATACCATTCCAATTTTTATCCAAAGTTAGCAAAACCATCAAAATCAAAGTTCACGAAAAATTATTCTAATTTATCAAGTAAAGGTTTAAAGCATTGACCTAAAACCTGTAACAAAGCATACGTGCTCTAAAATTGTTCATACTGTTACGTCTCTGTTCGTTTGTTAATTTTCCGTAAAAGTTCTTTCCGAAGAAACTTTAGCTACACAAGTCCTTTCTTAAATAAAACTAGTTTATTCTTTCTCAATAAACTTTGAAATTCACTTAATTTCCACGGTCACGCTATAACCTAAACAAACGCTATAATTCACAACGAACGACACACGCGCTCGACCCAACTGTTCGTCTCTATCTCTGTCTGCAATTCAACTGCATTGTTGCCGTCACTTCTTGGCGGTCTTTTATACAAGTTCACCGCATATCTAGTAAACACTCGAGGCTTCACGAAGGGACATAAATTTTCTAGAAGCTCATGACGTGTTACTAGCGTCACGTGACTTCCGCTGTCGTAACAATACTTTTTCTGAGAACTATGTTGAAAAAGAAGATAAGGAGTCCAAATTGATGAAATCAATAAAATCTAAAACTAAGAATGATAGTTTAATAATCGATAAAACGGACAAAGATAATACAATTATTGTACTTGATAAACAAGATTATCTTACTAAAATCAACAACTTCCTTGATTCTTACATTTTCAATGAGCTATTTCATAACTGTTTCACTGGATGGGAAATACATCAAATTATTAGAAATTCCTCCCTTGATTGGTCAAACATAGAGAATGAGAATCGAATTCTAAAAAACTGCTACGGCTTTGGCACTTTCAAGACATGATTATGAAATTCTGTCTATGATGTTTGTTGAATTCGATCAGAGCTGCATTTCTTTAGCTGACTGTGAGTTTTTTGTAAACCTTTTTGCATACAAATGTTATTCAAATATAGTTTTGAGTGAAGTCCAGTTTCATTTTTCTAATTTAATACAGTCTCATTTTTCGTGATGAATAAGATGAATCATTTCTATTCTGTTACAATCACTTTATTTGATCGTTTATTTAACTATTACAACTGTCAACTGTTCATTTTCTTGGCTTTTTAGGCTTCATAGATCTCAGCGTTTCTTGTTGTTTAGATAACCAAGTTACTTCGTTTTCTATAACCAGGAGTTTCGGAAGACTACAAATGACACAGTTTATTTGTTTGTAGTTAAGCGCAAAGCTGCACAATGGGATATCTCCGCTGTGCTGAACACGAGTATCCAAAACCGGATTCTAGCGTTATAAGTCCGTAGCTTTACCGCTGTGCCATTGGAGAGCCCAATGACACAGCAAAATTTTCAAACTTAAAATCAATACAAGCTGTCATGCTGCTTGCAACGTCAGTAATTTTTAACCCCATCCACAGTGACTCAACTGTAAGCTTGAGGGCGTAATAGCACTAAAATTCGAGGTTCGGTCCTTGTGACGTTATAATGTGACGGTTAATCCCACTATTCGTTGATAAAAGAGTAGCCCAAGAGTTGGTGGTGGATGGTGATGTCTAGCTATCTTCCCTCTAGTCTTATACTGCTAAATTAGGGTCGGCTAGCGCAGAT
>NW_013666084.1:460499-480046 GCF_000517525.1 Limulus polyphemus
CTGCATTCAACATACCATGTGACACACAAAAATCAATGTTTATCTGTGATTTTTTGAATATATACTTTTAAATTAAGAAATTGAGTAATGTATAATACTAAAATTTGAAGTATAATCTACAGTTTGATACCAATCTTATTGACATAAATTCAGGAAACAGTAGTTCTATAAAATTTTAAATGCCAGTCAATGAGCACGGGGGGGGGGGGGGGGACTGGTGTTGGGTGGAGCTTGACCAGCCATCCTCACATGTGAGTGACCCAGGTAGTGCCCTCCTCTTACCACTGACTGGATGATTTATTCCCAATGCTGCCTGGTTCTGGCCTGGAGTTAAGCCACCACATTGCTGTCTGCCTTCCTACCATCATCCAAATGTCAGTTCCTGAGGGGTACTGGTGTTCATTGTGTTGGACATGTACACATGATGATGCAGATCCTAGAAATGGAAGATCTTCCCTTCCAGTTCTAGTATCTGAGGTGAACAGTAGAAGATTCTCTTCAAACCATGGGCCGGGTATTCCTTTCACAATACTTTTCGTGTTGGTTGAAGTTGAATTCCCCCTTACGGTCCACTGCACCCTAGCCATTCTACACCAGGATTCCACCCTTATTGTGACACATCATTTTCACAGGTGAAGAGTATACCCAGCTCAGAAGAGGTGCAGTATCCCAAGATTGTGTCTTACATATTCTTCATTCACACACCCCATTGGCATCCTTTGGACACTTTCTGGAGTGGGGCTTAATTTGGTAATGTTACACCAGACCATTCACCAGGAGTCGGCTGTGCTAGAAGTTATGTCACATGCTCATTTACATGCTATCATGCAGCTGCCTCATAAAAATGCGTGAGGGTAGGTAGGAGTATCAAGGCTAGTGGTGGGCAAAAATATGTGAATATAATTGGCAGTATAAGTCAAGAAAATTTATTATGTAAGGAGAGGTAAGAATTTATAGGAAATAAATTTTCAGCATAGTAAAATGTCAACTTTAGACAGTATGTAAAATTATGAAGGCTCAGAGAGTGTTTAAGTTCATGAAGCTTTAGAGTGTGTTTAAAATTACAAATGAATTGATAAGATTGGTAGGACTGCTGGGAACATAGATTTAAGATTTGGCAGGGTAGATATCATCAGAAATTAGGCATTTTTTTTTCAAACAGGATGGTTATCCTTTGGAATAGACCATCTTCAGATGTTGTAGATGCATGCAATAGAATTGAGAGAGTTCAAGAAAAGGCTTGATGAATACATAAAAACATAAGGGCTGGATATACAGGTATATGGGTGTTTGATAAAATGAATGAGGTAGCCATTATAGACCAAGGGGCTCCTTCTTTTCCGTCAGTTATGTCAGTATTCTTGTTATGAAACTATCATCATTTTAAGATTATACAATTAAAAAAATAATAATGCACACAAAAGGCACAAAATTCAGCTGTCAAATGTACATTCCCAAAAGAATTGTAAGTTGTATTATTCACATTCTCATAAAAATAATATTTCCATAGGGACTTGTACTGTTGAAGACTTGTTTAAACTTTCATTTGGAGTTGTTCCAGAACTTGTCTTGTTACACCTTTTGAACACTATTTTGACCAAAAACATTAAGACAAATAATTATGATGGTATAATATATAAATATTTCACAATATTTAAGGTCTCGTAAATATTTGTTTAAATTCCTGTTCTACCTAATAAAATTCTTTAATTCAGTAGATCAGCCCGGCATGGCCAGGTGGTTAGGGCACTCGACTCTTAATCTGAGGGTCGCGGGTCGAATCCCCATCCCACCAAACATCCTTGCCCTTTTTTCAGCCATGGGGGTGTTATAATTTGATGGTCAAACCCACTATTCGTTGGTAAAAGGGTAGTCCAAAAGTTGGCAGTAGGTGGTGATGACTAGCTGCCTTCCCTTTGGTCTTACACTGCTAAATTAGGGATGGCTAGCAAAGATAGCCCTCGTGTAGCTTTGCACGAAATTCAAAACAAACAAACAAACAATTTAGTAGATCAGAAATTTTTTGCAGTTTTAAAGGCAAAATAAAAATGATAAAAATTACACAAAACTGCATTTCTTTCCACATTCCTTAAAATTTATCCATTATGAGTTTCAAATTAGATGCATGTAAAAACATCATTTTAAATATATTTTGCATCTGCTATATTTCTTTGCACAGTAAGCATTTAATTCACTACCAGTGCTCATCTATGGTCCAGTGTGATTTTCATCACTATCATTATGCCTATTAGATCCGTAATTATTTTCCGTTTGTTTTGTGTTGTAAAAAATGTGCCTTGAACAAAGAAAATGTTTATAACATTTATAAATTATTATAATCAACTTATATGTAATTATACTTTGATGGTTTTTCTGTTATTATGGATATGTAATTATAATTTGGTGGTTTTTCTGTTATTATCCATTAGTGTATCCTATTTGTCTTTTAGCCAAATATATCATATATATATTTAGCCATATATCATTTGACTACTTGCTTCTTCATCAGAAAGTTGGATTTCATATTAAGCTTTATATTTTTGATATAATATAAAAATACATACAATTTATATTATTCACCAGTTTATTTTCATTCACTCTACACTTTCTGTGTTGTCTTTTACGTTAATTGCATAAACTAAGATAAAAAGCAGGTTATAAGTGTCTCTTACTCACTAAAGTTTGTGATTGAATGATATGCATCAAAATGGTTTAATATAAAAGAAAAAATATTGTGAAAATCAGTCAGTAGAAATTATTAATGTAGCAGCTCATTCATACATTTAATTTTAATGACATAGCTAAAACTGAATGTGAAATGATTAGTATTGTAATGTATTAAAACTTAGCAGTTCAATTTCCTTTTTTTTTCAAATATTTCTGCACTACTACATTAAACTACTTTTTAACAGGTGAGTATGTACACTATTCATATTCACTTGTATTTGAAAGTATTTTGGGAACTAAAGAAAACTAATACAGAGTGATGAATAAGCAGGTTTCACTAATTTCACATTAATTCTACTTTGTCACCTGATCACATTTGACCATTGACTACCAGATAATGAAAATATTCCTCAACTGTGTCTGCATTAGATAATTCAGTGAGTGAAATAACATGATGAACTGTTGTAGTTTTTACTAAGTTTTACTGAATTAATTCTGTGAGTGAAAAATTCTACACTGTGGAATTTGCACTCAGTATCCCATATATTTACTGAGCAGTGTGTACTTCCTTTTGTGTAATGAGTATTCTCAAAAAAAGTATTTTATCTTTTCAGTATATGATTTAATAAAAGTTTCTGCCAAACTGATGAAATGCAACAGTTAAAAAAAATACCTAATGAAGTTTTTAAAATTTCCTAATTAAAAAAGATCATTATGTAATGCTCTTAAGTAGTGACAAATAACTTTATATTACGTTAATCCTTTTTCTGCATTGTGCTGTAGGACCTACAGTATATCTGTTTTGTAAGTGTGCATATATTCAGCAGGATAACATACATTCACAGAAGTTCTGGAATAAATTCTGGGGCTTCTTTGACATTTACTGTTTTATTCTGCAACTGTATGTTGGTGTTTAGCCATGATAAACTTGGAAAAGAAAACAGGATAAACTTTTAAAAAACGTTTTCACTCCATGTAATCCCAGAAATGTCAAAAGTGTGAATGCATGATGGAGAATCTCCAAGGTTTATCACAAGGTTTTGAATACTGGATACATGTAAGGTATGTGCTGTAACATATAACGAGATGAAAAAATTACATACTAAAAAATGTAACACAATTGATCTTTAAGTGCTATCAAAAGATAATTGGATATGTCATGAAACAAAAGATCCTATCATGAAAGCACGAAAAACCTGTTTTAGTGGTTGTAAAACTATGTAGCAAAGTAACACCACGTTGTGTAAAAATTACCCCCCCCCCCCAAGAAAAAAAACTTACACAGAGACTGTATTTAAGATGTTAATAGTGACTCTTCAAAAAAATATAATTCCATGGGAAGTTTAATACCCAGAATTCGACAATCACATATAATGTTGTGTGTTTGGTTTAAATAACACATATTATAAAATTGACTGCAAAATTTCTATATAAATGAAGAAATACAATAAATCTTTGCCACATCATTCCCAAGTTTATTGTCAATGACTACATAAATGTGAATGGATATTTGCTTTCATCTGCAAAATAAAAATATCTTATATAGGTGTCTAGAATTTTGTAAAAGCTGTGCTACCTGTAGTACTACTATAATTTACTAATTTTAAAATGTAGGGGCATTAGAAGTTTCCAAATTTAATTGATAAACATTAATATTTATAAAACTAAAATGTCACTGTTTCTGGAACGATACCTCTTCTCACGTAATAGCTTTTCTCAACTTGTATGGTTCTCTATATGTGCAATTTTTGCTCACCACTAGCCTTCATGTTATCACCTATAATCATATAATTTCCCATGTATAACTGCACTGTAGCATGCAAATGACCATGTGACACACCCTCCCAGTGCAGCATACTCCTTCTATACTGTAGAGCACTATCATCACTTCTCAGTTTGTCATTTCAGTGTGCAGTCATGCTCAATTTTTGCTTTGTACTTACAATTCTTGTGTGTGCACTTTCAGTTAATTCTACTGTGTTTCGACCACTCTTAGTTTGTTGTCATTTATTTTCTGCTTGCTTAGTATTTGTGGAATATGTTTCTCTTTCATTTCCTCATAATGAAATCTCTGTTTAATGACTTCTGTTATGATCCACCACCACTAATTACTTCTGTGGCTTTGAGCTCCACACTTTCTGCAGGAATCTGGTCCTGATGAATAGCATTTGGACAAACTTTTCCCACCTACAGCCTTTGCTGTGCCATCCCATGCTATTCCTCTGGACTTCCCTAATCCTTTGTTGGCTTTTTTTGGACATGATTTCCCAGGTACCTTACCTATTGTCTCTTAACCCTGTGTCTTATTATTCCTTCTCTCCCCCCCTCTTTCATTCTGCACCATTATCGGATTATTTCATGTACACACTGAACAGTTTTTTGTTCAATTATGTTTGGGTGCCAACATGCCTTGACCCCATCTTTGTCTGACTTCTATGCCTTGGCTTATCATTGGTTGGAATTTCCATTTTTAGATTCTAGACCTTGGAATCTCTGATTCAGGCATGGGGTTCTGACCCAGAGACAAGACTAAGGTTTAACCAAGCTCAGTTTTCCTGTCTTCATCTCACCCTCGTAACTATTCTCCATTATCTCTTTTCTATCCATATCCTTTTTGAGGCTATCCATTATACCCTGAAGTTTTTTTGGCAGATCCACATACACTTCTCTTTCCCACTTTGTCACGCTTATCTTCCTCAGCCTTATCTCTTCATACATGGCTCCTTTGTATCCTCAATCACTGTACTTGATCTATTTTATGTGTATTCTCATAAACCCTAAGACATCAATGGTGCATCACCTTTACTCCTATTTCCCTCCCCTCCATTTCTCATTTATATTCCCATTCTGATTCTGATCATCTTCCTACCATTGATTCTGTTCCCATCTTTTTATATCATGGAATACTTCTTCTATGCATGGTCTTTCTCCTATCAGCCTTACTAGATGGATTCCCAGCTTATTTGTCTTGCTTATGCAGGATTATCCAAGGATTCTTGTTGCATTTTCCAAGTCTCTTCTCACCAGATATGTCAACTCACCTTTTCCCTGGCTGCCCACTTCCATTGTCTGTTCAGGCTGGCATTTGAACCATGCTTCACACATGTATAGCCTACTTCCTGCATCTGCTCTTCATCTCACTATTGCTGGCCACCTGTTGCCATTCTAAAGACATCATTTCAACTCTGAAAGGGCAAGTTCTTTCTTTTATTTCTTCCCTTTTTGGTGGCTCTTTCTCCTTTCCTGGATCCTGCTCTGTATCGAGTGGTGCCTGTCCAGGTTTACTTAAGTGTAAATCAGCACCATATGTCTGTACAGGTCTGTAAAGCTCATTGAAGAGATGGGGTGTTCTACATATAGAGGGCAGCAGGAGTTGTGAAAAGCTATTATGTGATAAGGGTAAGTATATTGGAAATACATTTTCAATGTAGGAAAATGTTAACTTTTGGTTTATGCCTTTCACTTTTGTCATATTTGTTTTAAATATTTTCTTTACCCATTTTGTTGTAGCTTCTTTCCTTAACAGAACTTAATTTGTTGCAACATCATTTTATGCCACCACACATTAAAGAAGATGCTGCTGTTTGGCAATGGCAACACGAGAAAGAGATGTATCTGGAAGAGTTAAAAGTTTTAAAAAACTAATGACAGAGGTTAGTTTTGGTTGAATTGCCGTGTCAAAGTTTTTAATCATATCAGTTTTGTATATGTTTTAAAGAATCACTAATAAAAGCTACTTTTGATATTAATCTTGAAATATTTATGTTAGTATTAATTTAATTATTAAATATTTCAAATAGTATTTTGATATATATTTGTATGTGAAGCAGGTATAAGATACTGTTTTGAAAGTATGCTTGTAATCTATTATGGAGTTCTCATACTGTATAATTTCATTTTTCAATTATGTAAACATCTTTTGATTTCATTCTTAAAGTTATAGGTTTGGCCCCTTCTGTAAAATCTTCTCATCTATTACATTAATTATACTGATATTATAATTTGAAACACTTTGTACTGAACTTAAATTGCATAATCTATTTTTAAGACTGAAAAAAATTAAACATCTTTATTACACATATTCAAAAAATAATATGTAGTTTAATTAGTGATGCTTATGCAACATGTATGATTGAAATACTATATTATTTTACCAGCTTTATTGAAAATCTGCCACTAATGCGGGAATTTCTGCTACCTACGTCAATCATGTTGCCTTGTTCTTATAAATCATTTTATCTGTGTTTACCTTTATAACATGAATTTTCACGTAGCCAAGGGTTAGCTGCACTTTAAACTTGCTCCTCAACATAAAATATTTATGTTCTACATAATGAAAATATATAATATAGAACTAACTGTTTCTAATACAGTATTAAAAACTATTAATAGCACTTTAGATCAGTTCAATTTTCCTGAATATTTATGCTTATCTTTTCAGGATGTGGCAAATGACAGAGGAAAAGAAATTATTTTACAGGCTCTTTTCAATGTGTTTGGAGAACAGCGAAAGAAACTGACACAAGAAATGGAAAAGCATTTCTGTTATAAAGATCACATTTATGATGAAGTGAAGAAAAAAATAATTGAATTGGTTGGTGTTGTAATGTTGGTCAATCCTTGAAAGCTTTTATTTCTTAAATATAATATTAACTACCTATAGTAACTATTGTATGAAAAACATGTTAGTGGTATTAAATTATTTTTTTTTTCTTGATGGGGTTTCTGTGGGTGATAATTTCAGCAGGCTGGTTTCTAGAAATACTGTAAAATTTTACTGCATTTATTAAACTAGAATTTTTCATACATTCTTCCTAATTAGTTCTTTTTAGAGGTATGTAAAAATAGTTGCTAGACCTCTCTTTTGTTTGTTACAAGTCATTACCCAAGAAGTCTTTTATTGAATACCACAACTAATAAACTAAACTGCATTTATGACAGCCAAAAGTTTATCTGAAATTCTGTTTGTATTTAATACAAGTTATTCAATGTAGTGGTTAAGTCCAGTCCAATGGATTAGTTCTGGTATTGAATGAAAAGACTCCTGAACAGTGATTTATAATAAGCAGACAAAGTAAAGTAGATCTGAAGTGTTATTTTCACATATATCTGGCTAAAAATATGTCAAGGACAAACTATAGGAATGAAAATCCTTGATGCTTTACCAGTTTAAACATTTTACAACACTGAATTTTATCATTACTTGAAACTACCAGTATAATTAGGTCATTGTTAAAAGTTAAACTGATGCTTTAGAGGTAAATATTATATTCTGCAGATTATTTGTTTTGTTTTTTTGTTGTTGTTGAATAGTAAGGCATTCATTCTCTGTAAAGTGCTATAATCAATGTTGTTTTTTTCTAAGAGAAAGCTTCATTCAATTTCTTGACTTTTTTTTTATCTCAAAACTAAAAATCGAAGTTTCATTTTAGGAACTACTCATACTAAAATTTTGTTATGAAATGGTACTACCTCCTTTCACCCAAAGCTATCTCGACCTTGATTTGCTCTCTAAGCATTGTTGCTAAAAAAATTTCACTAATGGTGCACCCGTCTATTATACTCCTTTATTTTTGCACCATTTCATGTGACTACTCTCCACCAATTGTACTGCACCACCTATACTAGCGTAGGTAGCTTCCTCTACTATTCTAGCACAATCCTCACTTTCTCGATTGGCATTACAGTGTATAGACATGTTTACTTCACTTCATGTGATCGAGTTTCAGTCCTTCACCAGTGTTTGCTTTCGAATTTTAGATTTGTTTTTCAAAGAGCCATCATTTGAATTCTAATTTGAAATATGAATTCAAATTTTATGATGGTGGATAACAAATTTCCCGCCAATATTGGGGAGAGTAATGTCACTAGTTCCCAGCAAAGTAGGTTGATGATATCTACCAAGGAAGTTCAAGCAGGGATTTGGACACTTTTGTTCAGCAATCAGTTTGTTCTCCCCTTCCCCCTGAACAAGCTTCTGAGGAAGAATTTCTTCAGATGAAGATAATTTGGACTCTATTTTTCTGGTTCCGGCCTTTTTTGGTCTGTCACATAATGCTGACGATCAGGAGAGTTTGCATACCTTGCTGTTTCTACACTTTATTGATCAGGTATGTCAAATTTTAAATATTTCACCCTTACCCTTTGATTCCTCTCTTACCTTGTTAGATGAAGAACCTCGTTCTGATTATTATGTTTTCTTCCCTCACTCACCATCCATGTTCATACTTAACATTTGCTGATCAATTGCTGTCGGGTGCGGGTATGCCCTGTCCTCCCCAGTTAATGGACCAATATAATTTGGCTTACCAGTGGGCTTTGAATCCCTTTTTGGATTCCCAACATCTGTATCCTCTCTTCCTCTTGTGGGGCTCGAATCTGAGATCTTTGTTCCACTTTAATCAATCTCAGTTTTCTAGGATTTGTCTTGCCCTGACCACTCTTTTGGTATTATTTCTTCATTATAGTTGTTGTCTCAAGCCTTTTGCCAGTCACCTGATAAATTTTCTTATGAATTCAGAATTTTCCTGTTATCTATTCTAGCCAGTTTCTCAGCATCTGCACTGTCTTTCAACACCTGGTTATTATGTTATTGGGATTTGCTGGGGAGAGGCACATTACTTGAATGGGTGCATCTCCCCCTGTCTACTTTGAGGGATCTTTGTCAGGCCATGTTTTATTGTGAAAGAGTTTTTGGGGGTCATCCTGAGTCTTTGAAGTCAAGGGTTGATGTGGCAAGGCTACCTTCCTCCCTGGCATCTTGTTTGTCTCATCCGGCTGTTCCCACCCAAGCTTCACTGTTTCTGTGTCTCTTCTTCCTCTTCCCATCCCTTACCCTATTCCAGGTGTTCCCATCCTTACCCTAATTTTTCTTGTTCCTCCAGGGGTCAGCAGTATAGGCAATAGGATGTATTTTCCAGGGCAGGTGGGGCTAGGTTGCAACAGTTCTCAACTGTTTGGTACATCTTCATGATGGATACGTGGATTCTACGGATTCTGTCAGAGGGTCTTTGCCTTCAGGCAGGTCTTCTCCTTATCCTCTTATCCAGTTTTTTCCTTCCTCCTCAGGATCATGCCTCATCCAGTCATCTCGACAAGGTTGTTTGGTACCTCCTACACAAAGGAGTTATCAAATAGGTTGTGACCACTCATCCAGGATTTTACTCCATTCTAGTTACTTTCCTACCCAAAAACACGGGAGATTGGAGACCCATCATAGATCCGTCCTGACTGAATACCTTTCTGGAGACACCCGAGTTCACTATGGAGTCCTACCTCTCACTTTGGTGGGTTTTTTCTTCAGGATTCTAGATGACCAAGTTTGATGTGACAGACACCTATATTCATATTCCCATAGCTCCAGGGTTATGTCATTTTCTTTAGCTCATCCATGAAAACTGTGTTTTTCAGTTCCATGCACTGCCATTTTGTCTGGCTTCAGCTCCTTATGTGTTCTCTCAAGTGGTTTGCTCATTTGCTGATCATCTTCACTTGCTGGGTTTTCAGACTCATCATTATATGGACAACTGGTTTCTGATTGCCTCTTTCCAGGCCCAATCAGTCTTTGTCTAAAGTAAGTTGACCTGTTATTATTTGGTACCTTTTGCAATTGATATACATCATATTTCAGGATCCCACCTAGTGGTAGGTGTTGCCTGGGGAGGTATGCTGAATATGAGATATTTGCACTAAATCTGTATATTTTTTAATGCACACTGTAAAGATGGGGTGTTTCTGTAAGACCACTGGAAGCTTTTCCGGTGGTATGTATATATATATCAAACTTTTATTATCAATGTATTTTATATAAAGGACTGTCACTGATGGACTTCATGAGTAAAGCAGATGGGGATTTTTGCCCACTGACCCATGATTCTTACAATCTGGGTCTTTCTGCTTTTCAAAATAGGGAATAGCAGATACCCATTGCACAGTCTCCAGTGTGTCACTCCTCTGGACTCCCCAATGCCTAATCTCCCCCCTTTTCTCTTCTAGTGGAGCACGGGAGTCCTTACCACTCCAGTTCCCAGTCACTGGAGTGGTGGACCATGAAGGTTTCCTCCTGAGTGTGGTTGTACAATGAAAGAAATCAAACTCAGTGAGAAGAGGGCTGTTGTCATTATAATTATTGAATAAACAATAACATACTATTCTGGATCCAAGGCATTTTCTCCAGATGTTTTGACCAGGCTGACCACATTTGTTGATCATAATATACATGCTTATGTAAGGCACTTTCATTGGATGTTTCTGCCCATGTTGGACTGCATTTGAACTAATCCTATATATATCCAAGGCACTTCCCTCTGGGCTTTTCCCAGGTGGATTACACTTGTTGATCTCTGTATCATGCAAAGCACTTCCACTGAATGTTTTCTGCCCAGACGGAACTCACTTGGCCATAATGTTATATATCCAAGGCACTTCCACAAGTTATTTTGTGCCTGGGTGGACCACACTTGGTCTATTCATATACAATTTATGGTCCTTTAGCACATAATTCTTCAGACCTGAAGTTGATTGCATATTAGACATTTCATATGTCCACTCTATGTTGATTAACATCATAGTTATACCACACTGCTCCAAAGCAAAGTGCTGTATATCTTTTTCTTGAGTATATGGTGGCTGCCTGTTACATTCCTCCAAAAATATATAACTGTTTCATTACTGGCCAAAGAGCATGCTTGTTCCAGAAGTAGTGCTATACCCCACAAGTGTGCCTTACTTTCTTCCTCTGGCTCACCTGTTCTTTGAAGGTGGTAGCTCTCCGCTTGATTGAATACTGTCAAGCCTTTACTAGCCCCTCCACCTTTGCAATGTGGGATTCTAGCTTTAGATGAGAGGAGGTAGTACCACTTCGTAATTTAACATTTTCTTACACTGAAATTGTATTTCCAATAGGTACTCACCCACTTCCCATCCTCCCTCACCACTGACATGGCAGTGTTTTTAGTTTATACCTGCCAATTCTCGAAAGTGAGGATTGCGCTAGAACAATAGAGGAAGCTACTTGTGCTAGTATAGGTGGTGCAGTATAATTGGTGGAGGGTAGTCACATGATCTGCACATGTTCTGAAATGGTGTGAAAATAAAGGTGTATAATAGACTGGTGCACTATTAGCAAAAACTTTTATATCAATGCTTAGAGGGCAAATCAAGGTTGAGGTAGCTTTGGTGACATGATTGCAGCATGGACACAAGTATTAATACACCACCAGCAATTTTTTTGAATGAGATATTTTGGCTTCAAACAGGAAATAATTGCATATTCATTTGTTCAGTTTGAAGATCACTCTTAGGCTGACTTGGAGATAAGTTGATTGCAGAATGTTCTTGATTTTTCTTTTTAGTTTGATGCCATGAGAACCAGTGAAGGGTAAAACCAAGATGATAGGACATTTGGGAATGTTGAAGTCTTTATTGATAGATTCATAAATACTTTTTTGATGAGCGCTAGAGGGAACGCATTTTTAATTGAATATTTTTTATATTGATAACTTCATCATGAAAATAACAATAAGAGCTAGAAAGTTTAAATGCTTTATGAAATAGAATACTTATTAAATTAAATTTTGCACTATGAATGTGCTAAAATGACAATATAGACCAGAAAATATTGGTTTGTTGTTGTATTTAGTTTTGAACCTGTTGTTCAGATTGTTGACCTCTAGATCTAAAAAAGGCAATTTACATTCTTTTTGTTTTTCAACTGAAAACTTGATATTCCTGTGTTTGGAATTTAAGTAATCTTGAAACTTTTTGACATGTCTCTATTCTCTGAATACAATAAAAGTGTTATCAACATATCTCACATAAACTAAAGGCTTAAGTTCAGATGGAAAGGACTGTAACCAATTAGTTTTGTGATAAGACAAAAATAAATCAGCTAATATGAAAGCAAGTGGTGATCCCATTGCTACACCATTAATTTGATCATGTCTTATTATTAAACACAAACTGAGATTCTTTGGTCGTAATTTCAAGTAGTTTTGTAATTGATTTTTAGTTAAGCTGTTAACCTTAATGTCATCAGGAAATAATAAATCACTGTTTAATTTGATTACTTCATTAAGTGGAATGTTAGTGTATAAGGACTTAATATCCAAACTGGTAAAGAAGACAGATTTATCAAGTTTCAAGGATTTGACGAAATTAGAGAAATTAAAGGATATTTAAGTCATTCTTTGTAAATGGAAGTAATAACTGTGTGTTCTTATGTAAGATACAACATGTCTGATTGGTACACGTGCTTTATGTAACTTAGGCAGACTATAAAGAATAACATTATGTGTTCCCACAGGTCTTAATCTGGTTATATACTTGATCAGAAATGACATTCTTTTTAGGTGTAATAGGAGTCTTTAAAGTTTATTTTCTCTCTGTTGGGTGGGTCTTTATCCAACACTTTAAGCTTGCTGGAGTCATTTAAGATGGCATAGTCTTGGTAGTCTTGTTTATTGAGAATAACAACTTCATTTCCATTGTCCGGATTTAAGGACACTTAAGTATCTAAACTTTTTAAGTATTCAAGGCTGCTTCTTCATTGTTTGACAGATTACTATTATATTTTTTAAGTTGAAAGCATAGAAACCAGATAAAGCTATTCCTGATATTTCTGTGACAAAGTTGTCAAAAGTTGTCATTTTAGTCCAAATGGCCAAAGGTTTTACATTAGTCAGTGATTTACCAAAATTTACAAAGAAATCAGTATATTTGATTTTATCAGAAGTAATTGTGCAGTTCAAACCATGTGACAAAACTCTTTTCTCAAGGTCAGTTAAAACATGATTGGAGAGGTTATTTATGAATTCAGATGGGTTCTCAGCAAACATGGTTATTGGGTACTTGTCTCTTTTTAGCTTGTGTAATTTATTTAATTGGATTAGTTTACACTATAAGTTTTTCTTGTTTTGAGTCTCATGGTTTGTTTTAAATATATGTAATCCAAGTGACTAATATGTTGTTTTAACACTGAGAGTCTGGAAACAAATGATTTAAGTAATTTGATTTTAACTTGTTCTTTTCCAATAACTCTTGGTTTAACAATTTTTATGGGCAACATGGTATTTGGAAAATTTGAAATGCAAAAATTTTAGACATAAATCAAAAGCTGTGCATTCTTTCAGAAACTCAATGTATAATAAGTTATTTTGAAATTTTATATATGATTTTTCAGCATTCCTATATAATTCTAATGTGTAGATAATGGTTTACTGTGACACTAGTGGCAGGTAGGTATTTTGGAAATCTGATTTTTACAATGAACAAAAAACGAGAGTGAGAATGTTTATCATTATAGACACTATGGACGAGGTTAGTACATATATAAGCATAAATATGTGAAATTTTCACTGTAAATCACATAAACATCCAATGTACTTCCACTTCCAACAATCTACTAATATTATTACATATCGAAGATTAAAGATTTACAAGGTACATAAACAGAAAAAGGAAGCCCTAAAACCAAACATAAAACTTTGAAACTTAAAACCAAAGCTGAACAACCAACTAACAATGCCATTGCATCTCAAAATGTGATAAACTTATTAGAGGAGGTTGAATGGATAAAATATGTTATGAGATAGATATGAAAATAAAAAGAACTTCTGTCCACTTATAGCAGTTCAAATATTGGTTTAAATTTGATGGTGTGATGACATTAAAGGGAGAGAATTTTCTACCTTATTTAATTTGGAATTTTAATATAATTCTAGGCTTGTCAGTTTTTGAACCACAAAATTAACGTGTACACAAACTTGGAAAAACAACCTAATTTTTTCTTCAGTTGAAACTACCCAGAAATTATAAGCTTTCTTTATGTAATTGATTAACATTTTTACATTTATGAAACTAACAGCATAATAATAGTGAGTTTCCATAAACACCAATACCGAATGACACATACTTTGAGACATTATTGGAACATACAATCTGCTCTTTTTTCTGAACATCATTCTTTGTTCTGGAAGAGAAATGTAAATGACATATATCATAATGCCTCAGTGACAACAATCATTAGGTGTTTTTTACACAGCTGAACAGACTATTCTAAGTTACATCATTACATTATATACCAAATGTTTGAAAACTCACTTCCTCTGTAGACTACAACCACATTGATTATGTGAAAGATAATGTACACAGTGCAGTGACTCATTCTTATTGTTTTAATATGATTTTGGACAATGGCTTTTACACTTGTAGGTACAATGTAGTGTTACCTTGATGTCATCATAACACTGTGTACATTATTTTCAAATGGTCAGATTTTGAATGTATTGACTTCCACATAAGGTTTTCATCTTGCTTTATATACCATGTGTGGGTGGCTTTTGAAATTCACCTGTCTAGTGTTGATAGGGTTCTTTCTGATAGGTATCCTTTAAACACACACACACATACTGTATTATTTCATTATTTTGTAAGTTGTACTTACATTGAAATAGCATAGATTATTTGCTATTCTTCTAGGACACACCTTACACCAATTTTCGTTGATTCTGAATGTGTTCAAACCTGTTCAAGTTACGTATTTGTCATGTGAATGATATATAATGTATCTTGATATATCCAATGAAATCTCACTCCCCACCAAACTGTGTGTTAATCCAAGGGTCTTAACCACTAATAAAATTTATTCTCTCCTATTTAAATTTTCACTTTATAGCCTTTTTTACAGGTCTTTGTTTGATTAGGGACCTCAGGGTATTTTTATTATCCACAAAAATTATTTTCTATTTTAATTTATTTCCAGACTCCTCCTCCTCCTTTTTTTTTAATGTAAGAAGTCTAGCAATTGCCTTCTCATGTATTTTAAAGTCTACATTTTAGAAGCTATAATGAATTTGAAATAGTTAACTCTGTATGTACACATTTCCTTCTTACAAGTCTATCATAGTAAAAATGAAGTTTCAGGCATAAATGATAAGGAAGATATCCATCTGAGCATGCTTAGATGTATGATTAATTCCTGTTTGTGGAAAAAAAAATTCATAGTTTTACATACATTTGAAGAGTTCATGTGATCCATTACTACATGACAAAAGGGTTTTCAAAAGTGTATGCCAAATGCTTAGCTACTTTTGTGCACCCAGGGATAAGCAACTTTTGAAATTTTATTTAAATTATTGAGCACTTTAATTTTAAACTAAACTTAAAATCATGTTAACATACTGTAATGTTCAAACAATAGAGTCTAACCTTATCTAATCATATTTCCATAAAATATGTGGCCCATGCATTTATAAATATAGCAATATACACAGAAGAAAATCAAATGAAAGAATATTTTTATGTGGCTGGATTGATGGACACAAGCACGAAACAATTTCTTTAAAAATAGTAGAATTTCAACTTCTTAGCCACTGACAAGCCACTCAGTCGAATGAAATTTCAAGAAAGATGCAATAAATGTACCAAAGCAAAACAATATCATGATCCACTAGATAGGTGGTAATTCCTAAAGTCATATAAAAATAACATTTTTACAACAACAACATTCTAGATGTGAAATTGCCTGTCAATCAACATCCACCTTTTTCAAAACAAATTCCTGATGCCCTGAAAGACCCATTGGACCACACACATATATATCATAAAAAAAAAAAAATCTTAAACCATATGTATAACATATCTGACTGACTAACTTCTATTTTTGAGAATAATGTACAGCTACAAAATAAGAAACTGTTTGTTTATTCCATCAAGACTTATTTTTTAATCCAACACATAGGTCTCAAAAAGAAACCAGAACATCACCCCAAAAATCTGGCATAATGTAGCACTGCCATTTTATTTATCACGATACAGTTGTGTTTTGTTAAACAGTAAATTACCAACAGTGAAGTGTTGCACAGTGAGATATTGTTTGTAACTGAACCAGTGATTTATATGTATTGCAATATGTGTTAAAAGTTACATGAAACTACCATACATTTATTTCTCTATTATTGTTTTTATTATAAAAGAAAAAACAGAGATACTGTGATACACTGCTAAATAATTTTCTTTTAACTATCTGAAAACTCAGCAAGATCAAATAATCTTTTTTTTATTTTAGGAAAAACATCAAAATGTAAATTTAAAAGAGCTTTTTGATGAATTGATGAAAGAAGTGGAACAAACTAAACTTTCATTGAATAAGGAAAAAAACCAACATAAGCAAGCTGTTCATCACCTTGAACAATTGAACAAAAATCTGAAAGATGAAAATTCACATTTAGAGCAGAAGTTCAGAACAGAAAGTATGTTCTTGCTGAGTTGATGTTTGCTAATTGATTAATGGGAAAATTCAAAGATTTGGAGTTTTTGACGTTTTGATATCAGTTATTGTTTGCTTGCAGAGATATGAATGTGAAGTATGTCATATATGTAGGCATAGGTTTTTCAACTGTATAACATACAGAATTTTAATATTTATTTTCTTGCTGTCTTTTTGTGTTTACTTTAGAATTATGTTGAGTGTTAGTGAGGAAAAAATTATTCCTTGTGTTTACAAATAGGAAAATTAAACTATGTTTGTGTTGCATGTTTTATTTTTCACTTACACTATAATACATTTTGCAAAATTAGTACTTAAGCTTAAAAACGTTGTACTTAAAATTATCTTCAGAATAATGCCCCTAAGTAAGATGTTTAACACAAGGTACATCTAATATTCTGATACATATATGAATAAATGTATATTTTCATAGTCACAGAGTAAAATTTCCAATTAATTTTTGTGTGTATTTAAATGTTAAATATTCAGTTAGTTAATAAGTACCGTAATTGCCAAAGATATAAATTGTACATGCAACTACCATCATGTGCCTTTTTTATATATGAAAGCAAGCAGCACAAAGAAATTCTGGAAGCTGCCAAATGATTCCTGTAGAATGTTCTCAACTTCAGTTTTCACTGACTGACTATTGATGCCATGAAAATTTGTTGTTGATGACTAATGTGTTAATTGTTGATATTACTTGATCACTGTGGCATGTTGCATATGTGGTATTTTTAAGTGAAACTGATTTTTCTGAGAGCGATGGGATAAGCCCACTGAATAACAGGAGATTTGTCAAGATATCTATCACAGTGTAATTCTGAATTCCCTAAATGAAGTCCATTAGAATGAAATAAGGAGACTGGACACAATGTAAATCACAAACACAGTGTGTGTACTTGTTTGTTTGCCAACGACAGTCACTTTTACTTGATCAGAGATAACTTCTGTCAGACTGACTTGACCAAGGTCATCTACCAGACTTTAAACCTGAAGATGCCTATTTCAAAGTTAACATCATAACTTCAAAGCATCACCTGACCTCCCATTGGAAGTCACTGCTTTGATATTCTTGCAGAATGTGCAACATTACTCCATACATTCCATGGGCAGACCAAGTTTACCTCTGCTTATATTCCATGAATTTGGCTTCCTTTTGTTTTCAGTCACTTCAATATTTGGTGCACTTTGAACAGAACTGTATCTCTTAACATTCGCTGGTTAACCCTCTAACTATGGACAGGTTAAAGTGTGCATGTCATGACATTTTTAGAGAGTTACATTGAAAATTTAATTAAACTACTTTATTATCATTATGTATGAATAAACTTGGCATTTAAACATAGTTAATAAATCAAATTTTAATGGTAAAAGTTGACAAGTTTAGCTGAATTTTTAAAGGCTTGTATTGTATAGTTATAAAGCCAGAAAAATATGGCATTTATAGGACATTGTTTGCTCTGTGCATTTTTTTATTCTGTGTTCATAGGTCATTATTAATTAAATAAACATTATTTAGTATAGTAGCACTATTAATATAAAAGGCTTAAGTTTCATTGATAGTCAACAGCAAAAAAATTAGACCCAGATAAGTACTGTATTCCTTTTTTTTCACACGTAGTCTCTATTTATTATTATAAAAGTTACTAAAATGTGAATTATAAACTTATTAGGTTAGATGAGGCAAGGTAATTAAAAATATTATTAATGATAAAAATTCTTCATGAGATATGCTCATGAGCAGCTTGTGCATTATGTAATTCAATACGGTAATGTAAGCTCCTCATTCGCTGGGTGATTTACAACTTGTGTTGTGGGATTATTAGTTAGACGTGGTTCAAAGAGCAATAAAACAATAAAGTTAAATATAAACAGATATAGATTGCTATGAGCTTTAAGCTATTTAGGATAAACAATTGTATGTAGATTGTGTGTTCATGGTGATTACTAGGTCGGTCAAATCAACTGACTCTCTATAGAGTTAGGGTATAGAAAGTAACAGATAGTATATAAAGCTTTTTAAAAAACATATTTTATATTTATGTAGGAGGATTTAGAGATTATGCAAATGAAATTTGAAGATTTTCAGATAAAGAAAAGTACTTTTAATCTTAAACTGAAAGTCACTTTGCATTTGGAGCAATCAAAACTTTGACTCCATATATTCACAGACAAATTTTTAGAAACAATACTTAATCAAAAAATTCTGATTTTTTGTCTACTAGAAACTTGTAACACTTACTGAAAGCTTGTGAACTTTCGTGAAGATACACAAAACATTATAAGCTATAGTATGGAAACTGATGGTCACTTTGGGGTCACGAAATTCGTGTAATTCACTGAGCTCATACTGAGAAGGTTAAGGATTGGTATGTTTTTGAAGCACACATGGCTTATTTTTGCTGCAAAATCTCACAAAGAACAAAGACTATTAGAACAAAAACAACTTAATGATTTTCTGGATCACATGTTATGTGAAAACTTAACATCCCAGAATAACTTAGAAATTTGGGAAAATACTGTATTAAAATGAGAAGATAGAAAATGCATGGTATGCTTATAAACCACACATGTAAGTGTATTAAGAGATCAGGGGGCATATCTACGGAAA
>NW_013666084.1:480513-482146 GCF_000517525.1 Limulus polyphemus
GTATTAGTTTTAACTTGCTGAATGATCTCTCATAGCTGGAGATAGAAACTGCGATGGTTAGCATTATGCAAAGATTGGGGAAGATGCTCTCATCTCCATACTGAACAATAAATTCGAGAAGCTCTTCAGGTCTTGATATTTTCATGTTGGCCTGACTTGACAGCAACATTCTGCAATCCAAAATTTCTTCATATAGCTGCTGTCCATCAATATCAGAGCTGTACAATTTGCCCCAAATTTTCGCACTTCTTCTTCTTTAGGTTGTTACTGTCGGCACCGTAACACAGTCCCTCGACATCAAGAAGGAACCCAAACTTGGTGTCAGTGTCGTGCAAACAAGCGAACCTTTCCTCCATTTCTCTGTGAAGACGGTCGAGTGTTCCCTTCATGATTCTTTCCATATCCTCCTTGGCTGTTAACCCAGTGTATCTCGAGTTCTTATCAGCCATTCGTTTCTTTCGTCTCTGACATCTTTCAACTTCAATATTCCATTCTTGACAGAGACCGAGTCCTTTTTCGAGTGACTCACTGACCAAAACTTCTCTTTCATCATCAAAATGATCTTGGAGGGCTTTCAAATCCAGGACAGCATCGTGGAAGTTCATGCTAGGATCCTGCAGCCTCTTTTGAATATGGTCAATGCGAATGAGTACCTTGTTCCAAAATCCTATCAAAGTCAGAAAATCGTAACTCAACATGAGGTTATACAGCTGCCTTGCATCGCTTCTTGTTTCACTGGTCTCATTTTCATTGTCTATCATGTCCTGGAGAACTTGAAGTATCTCTTCGCTACTTCTGTCTTTACACTACACCTAGTTTTGGACTGTAACTTAATAACCACAGGCACGGCATTTTTGAGTTTTTCCCAGCACTGTGTTGAACAACAGAAGAACACGTAGAGAGCTTCAATGATTCCAAAAATCATGACCATTATTGTATCCTGCTTGACTGCATGTACACCCATCAAGTTGAGTGAGTGATTATCGCAAATCACAAACACTGCCAGGTTGTTTTTCTCACTTATTCTTTGATGAACACCACTTCCGTGTCCAGCCATCACAGCAGCATTGTCATAGCGCTGTGACTGACAATCTTGTAGCTCCATTTCGTCCTTCTCTAGCTGTTTCAAGATGTCTTCATCCAAGCTCTCAGCATCCTTCTGTCTTATCTGGATAAAACCAAGGAAGGACTTTCTAACACAGACTGTTTTCCTCTCAAAATCAACTTCCACGTACCTCACTACTTCTGACATCTACTCACAGTGTGCCTGATCAGATAAGATGTGGATCCAGGATGAATTTCCACATGAGTGAGGTGTTCTTTCATAACAGGGTCAAAGATGGCCAGTAGTTTCAGTAAGCCAAGGAAATTTCCCAGATTGGAGTCATTGTCTAGCTGAAGTGACAGCAAGTGTCCTTGCAAAGCCAGGTTCTGAGTCACAAGGAATTTTATGCAGCGAAGGATTCTCATCAAGATATCACGCCACTTCTGCTTTTCCTTCTCAATCTGTGACTGAAGTTCCGCATCAATAACTCCTCTGTTTTCAGCTAAAATTTCTTTCCACTGTGTGAAGCACTCCCCAATGATTCTTAGCATTTTCATGAACACTAATTCTTTCATGTGCTTTCCACTG
>NW_013666084.1:482664-493444 GCF_000517525.1 Limulus polyphemus
TAGAAGGGGAAGACCAGCCGTGAGCGAGTCACTTCCTCACCATGACCATTTCTCAATTTCCTCTTGAACCAAGTTTTGTTCATTGAGTGGTTATTTGTTGGTAGGAAAGGCCCCTCACTGTTCTGGAAATACTTTAAACCCAGCTTTATTATTTCTGTTCTCAACATGTCAGGCAGAATTGCTTTTCCAGTATCATTGTCGAACTTCAGAAGTACAATGTCATCTGTTCAATCACTTCTGGTGTGACAGTTCGAGGCACTTTGACACCATCCTGTTCACTAGGTTCAGTGTTGTCAGGTTCAATCTAGTCAGATAAAATCTCGTCAATAAGCTCAACATCACCACCACCATCGTCTTCCCCTCCTGTCATGTCCACGTTCTCTCTGGCAGCCTCACTCTTAATCTCGTTATACTCGGATTTATCTGATTTGACTTTCTCCTCGGCTTGTGACGCATTTGTACTTGATCCACCTTCGGATTCAAACAAACTTGTAGCTGGTGCAGGCGACTCCATGGAACGTGTGGAATAACTTGTTCCGGGCTTTTCAAAGAAGTGCATGAACAACTTGCTTAACTTCTTGGCTTCCTCTGCCTCCAACTTTCATCTCTTCTGTCCTTCAGCTCCACTTTCCTTCTTCTTCATGAAGGAACGTTTCATGGTCTTCTTACACAATGCTCTGAAATAAGGAAATTGCACTTTTAATAAGAACATTAAATTACATAGATTTTGCACAAAATTCTGGACTACCTCCCTAGTTTGAGCAGGAGAACGGTCTTACTGTCAGTTGGCACTGAGCGGTAGTACTATGAGGTATGTGGTCATATTGCTCCCAGCACTGTATTTTTACCTAATAATTTATATAAGTGGTTTAACAATCCAGCCATCCTATTGCTTCTTACCCATGATAATCAAAGACAGATCATACATCTGAAGAAAATTCTTTTTTCACTATTCGAGGATGGCTTGTCTGACTTTAATAGAAGCTGCTCAGTGGCGCCCCCATTCAAGTGGCGCCCAGGGTACGTGCCATACCTTAGGTATGCTACTGTAAGAGATACATTTGAGCTTTCATAACTAGCTAGCATCTTTTGTGTGGGTTACACCTCTTAATTGTGCTGGAAACTTAAGATACCAATATTAATGAATGATTTAAATATATAACCTGTAATATTACCAATATACATCACTAATTGTAACATAGAGACATTCCTGAGGCTTGGATTAGTGATGATGTCATATTTGTTTTTGATATATTATCATCGTTCTAAAAACTAGTTCTTTTTAATGAACTGAAACAAGTTAAAATTTGTAGAAGGATGTTTATAATTATATAATTTATGCTAAATATTTATTCAATGTATATTCAGTAAGAGATTCACCAGAAAGAGCACTTTATAATGTTGGTATATGACTACTTAAGTTTATGCATCTATTTCTAGATGTGATGTAAATCCTCACTGAAATAATCTAAGTTTCTCAGAAAACAAAAGGTGTTTTTCAACCTTATGATTATTATGACCATTAATTATAGTAATAATGGAATGACCTGAAACTATAAGTACAACCTCAAGTTGACTAATAAAGAAAGTAATTATATTACATACCTTATTTCACCAGATCCCCCAATAGCATAGCAGTATGGCTGCGGACTTACAACTCTAGAAAAAGGTTTCGATACCTGTGGTGGGCAGAGCACAGATAGCCCATCATGTAGCTTTGTGCTTAACTACAAACAAACAAAATCATTTCACCGAGGACAATATTGAAAATATAGTCTGTGACTTAGAGATCTGATGAATTATTTGATTCACTGTGCCCTCTGCTATGGACTGCTGTTTTGCCCATTTAACATAGTTTTGGTTAGCAAACCAAAGAAATAAGCCATAAATATAACAAATAATCTAGCTCTTTTCCAAAAACTTCAGATGTGAGGGAAGATCAGAGTGGGTTTCTTCCCCAAACAAAGCCTGCAAAATCCTTAAGTGTCTCAGTTAAATTCCTGGCAAACCTGTAATAGTACAATGTTTCAAGTTCCTACCTGTATGTTGATATAAGCAGTACTAAATTTCCGGCTTTAATTTACATAATTTCTACTTTTAATATAAATATGCTAAATTAGCAGGAGATACTGCATTACTCTGTAAGTCCAGTTAATGCATTAAATGAAATAGCATGTAATCCACGAAATATGATACTTGTAGAATTCCAGTATGTAGCCAGATGCTTAATCATACATTCATTATTTTATCAAATATAGCCTGTAACATTATTGTTATAGGATTTTATATTTTTTTTAGCAAAGCTCATATTTTTTAAATTGCATATCAAATAGTTTCACTTTCAATCTAGTCAGTTTGATGAACATTCAAGTTTTAATTTCAATCAAAGACATAAATCACACACTATAAACACTTAGGTACTTTCTGTACTCATATCAATTTCTACTCGATCCAATTAATACTATGGCTTCAGTCAGTGAATAAAATTTAACAGTCTGATAGATTAAACATAGCATAAAAGAAAAACTAAATCTTATTTAATAAATAATAAACATCTTTTCTCAGATATGAAAAAACTTGTGTATTAACATTAAAACATGAACTAAACTGCCAGAATCTGTGTTTCACTTTTTCACTAACTAATCTAAGACCACATAGATAAGATGTTACAAGGCAATGCCATTGAACATTCTCTTATCCAATGCAGTGATACTGGAACAATTTCTGTAGTGGGGGTGCTGAAAACCATTGGCCAAAATCAAAAGCTTTGTACATAATAGGAACCATGTCAAGCCAGGGGGTGCTATTGCTTTCTCAGCACCCCTAGTTCCCATATCTTTGATCCCCTGGGTTTCTTCACTTTATCATTGTTTCCCAGAAATATTCATCTAAAAATAAATTTGGTGTATTGATTATAGGAATTTAAACAAATTTACAGTGAAAGATAGAATTTACCTCTACTGATGATCTCTTGGGTGTGTCAGAATGTATCAGTAACTTAGATTATCTTCAAGTTATTGGCAGGTATCTATTGTCTTTCATTGAAAGGCCAGAACATACTGTATACTTCATAATATGATTTATTTCAATTTTCTCATTATATGTGTTATGTTATCTAATCTGAGTAAGTTTATGATGAAAGTTGAGCTTCAGTAGTAGTCATTTGTGATGATAGGCACTGGTATTAGCACATTGTGAATAACTACAAAACAGGTTGGCTTACCTCTGAAATATGAAAAAAAACTTTCCTTGTTGGGTCTCTTTTTCGATGTCAAAAAACAAGATTGAAGTTCTGAATGTCCTTGACACAATGCAGAGCATGAATCAACTTACTCATAGTTCTCCAACCATCTATATGACCTATTGAACTTGAATCAGGAGGATGTATATTAAATCCACTTTCCCACTAAGATCTGAATTTTCTTGTTGATAGTGAAGCTGTTAACATTTATATTGTGAATTGAGAAATCAATGTTAATTTGGATGCAAATACTTTCAACAATATTGTAATTTCTACAAAATCCCTAGAAGTATATACTCTCACAGTCTTCCTTTATCAGCTAAGTGATTCCGTAGCTGCATTATCAGCCCAAATTGTTCAACATTTTCATACTGTTAATACCAAATTGTCTCTTATGGTATCCTTGTCTAATTTCACGATAATGTGGGAATTCAATTTGCAGAACATCCACCGTTTTCTCATGTTTTTGCTCAAGCCAAACCCCAATGGTACAGCAGTATGTCTGTGGACTTAAAATGCTAGAAACCAGTTTTCAATACCTGTGGTGGGCAGAGTGCAGATAGCCAATTTTGTAGCATTGTGCTTAATTACAAACAATGTTGCTCAAGTCTACTTGCTTTAAATGTATGCAGAGTGGGATTTGTCGGTTGCCTTAACCCTGAATAATCTTCTGCTGGTCATTTTTCTCTCAGATTTGTTCTATTTTATATTTTATACTTCTTTTATTTACAACTTAGAATTTGAATATCATTATAGATAATTTATTCTGGATGACTCCTACATCTGACTTTTGGGAGATCATCTTAGGTCATTTATTTATGTATGAGAAACATTAGCTTAAATCCTTAGTTTTGACAAATCCTTCAGTTTTTTTCTGTTTTTTCCTTTTTTCTTCCAATCCTATTTAGTTACAGCTTCTGTATCAGGAAGTCTCAGATCTCATTCTGAAAGGAGCAGTAAAAATTTTGATCATGCTTCATCAGGTTTTTGCTTTCGTCTATTTATAGTTCAAAAAAAATGTGAGATTGGAGACCTGTCACAGACTTTTCTGAACTCAATCTTTACTTGGTTAATTCATCATTGTGAATGTTTTTCATTTTTCTCATTGAGGAGGAAAGAGTATCAGTTAATTGCCCTTCTTTTTGTCATGGCCTCAACTCCATATTTTATCTGTTGAGTAGTCAAAGTATTTGCTCGACCTCTCCAGTACTTTAACATCGAATTTCACTTTTACAAGGATGAAGGACTTATTCTATCTCTTTTTTTCTATTAAGTCTCTGACACACTCATTTGACCACCCATCTGGCTATATCTATTGAGTGGATCATCCACAACTCTAAATCCCTTTTAGTACTAACACAGTTTTTGATACTTACATCTAAGATTGTGAATCAACACATTTCAAGGAACATTTTAGCCATATCTTATGGTGTTGAAAGCCTTGGAATCTCTTCTGTCTTCCACACCTGTTTGTAAAGACATCTTTTCTGCTTTGGGGACAGTTTACTCACTTCTAGAAGTCATTCCTTTGGGATGCACTTACATGCATCACATTCAATGTGACCTTGCTTCTCATTCGTGTCTGAATTCAGAACAAATATCATAACAACAGGATACCCTTTTTTTCCTCTTCCTTTTGACCTTTATGTTGGGGTATCAACATTGCTCTGGTTTTTGAAATATTTTAAAAAGCAACTTCTCACATGAATGTTAAGAAGTTTGGGCTATTCAGTGTTTGAGTTTCTTCTCTTTCTTCAACACCATTGTATGATAGTTCACACAGACAACTCTACCATGGAATGGTAACTTATATCAACAATCAAAGAACTAGTTTTTCTAGCAGCCTTTGTTTTTTGCAATTTTTCTCTACTGTTTTGGCTTCATTTTCAGTAGATTCCCTTTTGAAACTTAAGTTCCTGGTGTGATGAACATTATGTTAAACTCTTTCCCAAGGTTATTGCCTTCTTCACACACACACACAGTGAACTCTTCACCCTTTGATTTTTAGTGGATAGCCAAATGTCTGGTCATTCAGTAATCAGTGCTTTTACTACATTGACCAACCATCTTCTTCCTTTCTTCTGGTCTCCAGCTTCATATTCCAAATTCTCTGCCAGTGAATGCCCTAAGTCAGTCTTGGGAGAACCTCTCTATCACACATATCCTCTGCTCTTTTTTTTTCTCTCTCCAATCCTGGCCAAGATCAGTTACTCGTAGTTCTAAGTTGCTCAGTTTCGACCTTCTCAGCCATGGTTTTCCCTATTCATATCAAGTTTCTCAACATGGGTGGCAAGAAAAGGTAACCACTGTTGTTTTTTTACCTTACTAAGAAAAGATTGTTCAGAATTTACAATTAATTATGCTCTTTGGATGTTGCTTCAGTTACCTTAAAAAATTATCTTGTGCAGCATCCTGATATTATATACTGGGATGATCTTAAAAGTGAATTTTGTGTTAAATCTCACCAAAATTCGTCATTTTGTGATGTCAGTAGTGTTATAGTCACAATACCCTTTAGAGTTCAAATGTGGAGAAATTTAAATATATTCTTAAAATCTTATTTACATCATTTTGTCTCTGGTTGCAATTTTTTAAGCCAGATGGAATCTCCAGCCAGTAAGTTACTCTTTTTTACATTATTAATTAACATTTAGGTCTACAGTTCTATTGTGCATGAAAACTCACTGTAAAACAAAATATAATATTAGACTCTATATCTGAATAAATTCATCCAGTAGAGACTCTCACGTGCTACTTATACCTTTAGGCAAAATTTAACTCTCTTGAAGTCTGGTGACTAATAATTCCTTGGTATTTACCTTTTCAACCTCAAGACAATTGAGGTAAGTGATGTCTCATACTTCCAACTATGATGGAGAACATCTTGCTGCTTTATGTTTACCTTTCTTAACCTATTTGGTGTTCCAATTGCATTGTCCTCGAGTTGTAGAGCTCATCCTCGGGTTTACCTGGATCATTTGTACTCTCCCTAAGTGCCTACTGACTTGGCAAATCTTGCCAGATGTAAATGTTTGGGCCCTTATCTTTAAGAGCATGTCTAGTCATTAACAATAACTCATTTACTCCTTTAAGAATCTTTCATAACAGGTACAGGACAGCACATTGTGATCTGACCCTGATTACCTGTTGTGCTACTTGTAATAGTTCCACAAGTAAGTAAATACCACCTGACTTTTCCTTTGTATACATGTTTAAAAGTCAGTGAGGGTCAGGAGGTACTCTGCTGAGAATATGCACTTTCTGAGTATCCTCATTTGGTCCACTCTCTTATGATACTGGTCTGCTTTACTTATTTTCCAATGATCCAGTCCATTGAATCAACTCTGGTTCTGGATTCCTTTCATCTCTATGACATTTTGATTTTTTTATGATCTAGATTGTCACTTTTCTTCCTAAGAACCTAACGTTTTGATGATTCACTCGTTCTTCTAACTCTCTCTTTTTCCTTTCTCCATCTCAGTGTAGGTATTCTGGCTTTTCATACTTCAAAGGTAAGTCTGCTCATTTTCAGTTTTAAGTTTTTAGAATTAAAATAAATTTTAAACAGCTACCTACCATGAAAATACATTCCCACCCAACTTCTTACAACTGAGAGAAAGATGTGGTTTCCATTACAAATGCAACTATGAAATCTTGATTATTGTGGAGAAGCAGAGCTTGTATGCATCCTTTAGATGCAACCACAATAAATCACGTGGAAAGTGAGAGAGTGGAAAACTATGAATACGTTGACATATGCTCTGTATTTTATCAAGGACATTTAGAAATTTAGTAATTTTTATTGACAGATTGAGAGGAAAGCTTTTTGTATTTCAGAAATAAGCATCTGTTTGAAATTCATTTTAATTCTCAAAATCTAAAAGTTTATTTGAATGTTGTTTTTATTTTAAACTACAAGAGCCATCTTACTGTTTTTGTCTTTCTGTTTCTTTATATAGCCTTGGTTTTAAGTGCCTCTAAATAAAATAAAGCCTTCCACTCTCATTATTTGATTAAAAAAAAGTATTTGTATTCTTATTTTAACTTTGTTAGGCTTTAGGTAGTAAACTGATATAAAACTTACAATGTGAAATTTTTTCACAATGTATTCGTTGCCTTAGATTTGAACCTGAGACATGTAAGACAAGTACTTTACCAACTGAGCTGAAGGGCTAATCCCATAGTGCTTGCGAGTAAGGCATTTTTACCTAGTCGAACTATTACATTCTTCCTCTGTCACAAACAAAACCCATCCTCAGGCTTAACTTCAGGTATGTGGGAGGGCCAGTAGTTGGACATCAATGCAGTATTTTATTTTTTCATGCTATATACACTTCCTCATTTCAAATTTGAACATGACACCTGTCACTCAACAAGCATGTGCTCTGTCAACAGAGCTAAAAGGCTAGGCCCCTGATGCTTGTTGGTAAGGAACTTTTTTAACAACTCAAACTACTTCAACTATATAAGGTCTTACTGTATATCTCACAGGCTGTAAATTATGTGAAATGTTTATGCATTATAGGCAGTGCTTATAAATGCAAATTAAAACTTAGTTATATTATAGCTTATACTGTGTTTTCACTTTTGGGAGATTCTATACTTTTCAGTTTAAAAGAAACACTACTGTCGGCATTTTCAAGAAAATGATGAACTTTAAATTGTGGCATTATTATTATTTTCAAAACTAAACTTTGTAGTCCTTTTTATTCTAGTATGTCATTTTCAAGATACATCAATTAATTTGTTTGTCTGACTACTAAGAATCAATTTTAATGTTATTTTGAAAAAAACACAGTGCATTCAAATACATTTATCCCATTTGTATCAATGTAAAATTGTTGATTTTTTTTTTTATTCCCCTAGCAGTTGCTTTAAATGACCACTTTTATTCAGTACTGATCTTTTTTTTTTTGTATGTACTCACCTCATGACCAAAGGAAGTATGGGGATCACGAGAATTTATGCACTAAAATCAAGCACTGGATGTAATGTCTAATCTTGGGATCTCTTGGCACAGTTTGCTTGGCTCTTTAGTACTGTAAAGATGTATTTATTTATTGAATTTCATCACTTAATTTCTGTTAAATGTCCAGTTACTTACATATTAAGTAACTATTACTGATTTTCATTGTAAGTAAATCTCTCTTTTTTTATTGTTCAACTGTAATTCCTTTTTCACAGATTCTGAACGATTTACATTGTAGTTATGTATGTTTATATTTTTAATTTATTTTATATGTTCACATACACACAAGAATTACCTGTCTTGAGCCTAGCTCTTGTTAATTTGTGTAAATGGATAAGGTAATAAATAATTGTAGCAGTTTATACTTTTATAAAAATTAGTTTAAATAGTATGATTTTAAAAATATGTTTTGATAAACTACAATATACAGAACTGCTTAAAAAGCACTAGTGGTCAAAAAGGTATAAAAAATGTGGATTTCAAATTAATGAATCAACTCTTTAAAAATATTTTTCTTACTCTGATAGAAGAGCTCTTGGAGTTTCAGGCAAAGCAGGAGAAGGCTGTAGGTAATGACTTGCGCTCCTCCTTGGAAGCAGAAAAATTAAAAAACACTGAAATGATTACTCAGCTCTCTGAACAGCGTAATGAATGTTTTGAGCTTCAAATGTCTTTGTCATCAATGGAAGCAGACCTTTCTCATTTGAAAGAGGTTTCAATCCAAAATCAAAAGCGAATGGAGGACTACCTGTATGTTAGCAAGTTGTGTTTAGATAATTTTTGTAGTTTAAGAAGCTTCAAATTATACTAACCTTGGAATACCTGGTTTTTAATTTGGTTATAGTTGGTATTATTAACTTTATTTCTAATATGTAGCAGAATAGTTTTATTATAACTTTAAAAATGAAAAAATAATTATTGAAAGTTCATAGTTTTTGCATTTTGATCATATCTGTTAAATACTTTATGGAACAATTTATATATATTAAATGCGACTGCAGTTGCAAAATACAGATATATTCAGTTATAAAAACAGAAAGCAAATGTAAAAATCTATCTCAGTTGCAAAGTAATGTTAATACTAAAAGTTATTTTAAATGTTAAAATATATGTTTTATATCAAATTAAATGACTACAAAATTAAAAACAGTAAACCAAACCTTTTATTTATTTTCATTTCTGTAATAATTGTGATTACTTGTAATTGCTTTGTAATTGTTTTTAGCAATAACCTGAATAAATACAGATATGAGTTTACAGTCTTATACATTTTGTAGATATCACACAGTTTGGGTATTTAATTGAACATGTAAGAACATTTTAGTCACAAAGACATATCTTGCTTGTTAGTTTTTCAAGAAATGTTACAATGCTGATAACATTTATACTATGAGTACAAAATATTATGAACAAACAAATATAATGATGAAAGGTACAGTTTTCTATTCAAAAGCACAGGTATTAAACATTGATATTGTTTGTATCCATATGCTAGGTACCAAATAATTGAATGTTGGGTTAATTTTCAGATACTGTGATCAGTATATATTATTTACAATAGGTACTTTTCTGACTAAGTTTATAATAATCTACTTGTGTAAAAGGGAACTAAATATTTGAATGAGAGGCTTGCCATTTAATCAAAAATATCTGTTAAGCATCATGATAAAAATTTTAAGAAGCACTGCTCCCTTTTCTGCACCACAAAGAGCAATTACCTCACATGCACTGCCGTGTAAATTACATTGTGGGTTACAAGCCTTTAACAAATCTCCTACCCCTGTATGTGGGTAGTTTTTTGCTCTCTCTGGTGAATACTCCCTCCAGTGGTGGATGACCTGATTCAGGGTTTCAGACACTTTCTCCACATCCCAGTTTATCTGCCCACCTTTTGCTTTCTGTGATTCATTTGCAGTGGTTGAACATTTGGTTCTCATTCATTCCCTTGGCATTGCTACAGCCCCATAATTTTTATTGGATCTGGTGGGTTATATTATTGACACCTGTTGTTCCATTACTGTATGGACATTTGGCCTCTACTTGCCACTTCCAATGTAGCTTCTGCTGTTGTGACCTTCTTTCTCCTTCAGGAGTCTTTCAATTGAGGGTGGCTGGTTTTGTCTCTTCATTACAGTCTCAACTCCCATCTTGTATTTCATTCACCTTGGTGTCTTTCTTACTTTGTACATGGGGCAAGCTTAGTCTTTTTCTTGTTCATTTCCTGTTTAAGCCTTTTTGGTGGACTTTTTTCTCTTAATCACTCGTTCCTTGTAGATGTGCAAATGTGTGTCCCCTTCAATGGTTTTCTGGCCTGTCAGTACAGAAGAAACAGTCTTCTTTTCACTATATCCCCTACCTTATCTTGATTTGCATTTGTTTGGAACTATTCAAGGGTTAAAAGTCAGTCTCTGGACTCCATATATACACCTGGAAAAAAGTTAAGCACCCCCGTGTTTTTTCAAGTGATTCAGATTCGACGTTCTTGTGACTGATTATAAATTACCATTCAATCTAAACGTGTTTATCAAATGAAATTATGCATTATTGGGCACAAGAAAACTAAGATTATC
>NW_013666084.1:494377-495383 GCF_000517525.1 Limulus polyphemus
AAACCTTATTTTCAATAAGCAATCCTGAAAAATATTTGGGGGTGCTTAACTTTTTTCCAGGTGTATATATATACCTACTTAGATATGTGGGTTTCCATACTTGTGATGGGCATAGCCCAGGTGGCACTTTGTGTTGGCTTTGTACTTGATGGCAATCAGTCCTATGTCCACACCATTCTGCTATCTTTGTTCTGTTGGTGCAGTTCTGGACAACTGGAAAATTTCCAGCATCTGGTCTTTGGAAGCAGGGTTTCTCTGTCTCTTCATCTTTGAGCTGGTGGCTACTCCATAAGCTTTTTATCATCTTCTATCTCATCTGTCTAGTCTTCTTATCATGATCTGTTGTTTCTTTTTTCCCCTGATAGGGAAGCACTTGTTCCGAGGACCTCTATTTTTGTGGCTCTGGACTTTCTTGGGCCAACAACCACCATTTTAAACTGTTAACCTATTATGTCTCAAACTCTCAAGCTCTGGTGATGGATCCACTAACTCAACTAGTCTTGGACACTTCTACATCCTCTGGTGTTTTCAGTGGATTTTCTCCCACTATGGACATCCTATCATCGCTGCCTTTCCACCTCCTTCTTTACTCCTTGCTTCAGATTTATAGACCATTGCCTCCCCCCATATGAGATCTTGCAAATGAGGATGGGGACAACCCCGACACATTATGTCCCATTACTTAAACCACGGGGAAGTTTCACTTATTCTGGCTTTCATCTCCCCACAGTTGCTATTCTACACTCTTCATAGTGGCTCTGGTGATCAAATGTCTCTTTTTTTTTTTAAGGTCTCAACGATTTTGTCCACACTACATATATCAATCTATATTATGGAGACAATGGAACCCACCAAATGGCTAGTGTTGCCTCAAAGGAAATACATACCCAAAACTCAAAATCTACATTGTGTGGAGAGGTACAGAAAGCATTAAGTCTATCCACTCTTATTCAGTGCCTGCTGTTAGATGGGATTTTCCACAAAACTGCTTTGGCAAAAAAAAAAA
>NW_013666084.1:495499-497566 GCF_000517525.1 Limulus polyphemus
ACCATCTTCTATATGGTATTCTAGCTCTTTGTGGTGCAGAGCAGTGAGTAACATTTTTGAAGTTAATATTTTCCTTATCCGAAAATGTGTTTCAGATAGATATTCACCTCTCTGCACCCCATCCCACTCTTCCTCCTATCTTCAGGTGTGTTTAGTTTGCCTCGTCAAAAATGTCCCTGCATTCATGCACTTGTGCTTTTAAGGATGTTGATCAGTTAAATTAGCCATTGTACCAGAAGTGAGATGGTACACTTTTCTAAGAATATGACCCAAATTGTGAAATAGCATTGTATATGTATGTGTGTAAACAATTGCAAACAAAGAGAAAGAATGGCCTACGAGAATATATTTGTACAAGAAATAATTTCCAGAAAAATTGGGTTTACCAATAAAAGCACTTAATAATATAGGAAATGGAAGAGTGAAATATTAATGAGAATTTTAAGAAATGAAATCTATAATAATAAACATATAAATAAATGTGAAAGAATTTCTTTTATAACTTCAAAAATTATTTTTTATCTCTTATTACTTAATTAAAATTATTTTTATTTCTGTATCATAATTTTTGTTTAATATATAATATTTTTTTATATTTCTTTAGTATTATTTTTAGTGACTAACTGTAAGAGACTTTTAAATATTTTGGTTTATGAATTAGTTGAAGTGCTGTTTAACCATGTTGCAAACCAGAAAAGCATTCTGTTAATATCAAAACAAGTAATCTTAAGTCATTGTCTTACCAACAGAGAAGCTTATCAAAATGAAAAAACTTACTCACAAGCTTTATTAAAAGCTCTTGAAACTGAACGTGTAAATGTTACCCAGTTACAGATGGCTGTGGAATCAAAGAAAGAGAATAAGGTATGGATAGCTTAAGGTTACAAATGAAATTAAAATTTTCTTCTTTTTTTTCCAGTAGTTTCTTTTTTTCAAGCAAAAGCTAAGAGTGAACACCGAAAGTTTATACTTGCATGCACTTGTATCTGTAACCATTATTTTTTACTTAATAAGAGCTCCTCTTTAGTTTCTATTTTATGTTCAATGATGTTGAAACTATTATTTAAAATAGTTAAAACTTTAAAATTATGTAGATAACTGTGACTCATTGTTTCTGTTTTAAATATGTTTGTTCTAAGTTGTAACTTTGCACTTATTATTTTTACTATTCTCTGTTTATGACAGAGCAAAAAGGACATTTAATTTTATCAGCAGCTTTTTAATACATCATTTGTACTTTCACAATTTTTGGAGTTTTATGTATGTGAAGTCATACATCCCTGTTACAATTTTAATAGAAAGTTTGTTTTCAACTTTTTTTTAAGAACTCTAAAGAATCATTGATATCCAGTGGAAGTGAAATAGTTTCTCTGTTATCAACATCCCCTGATATTGAAAAATTCAGAAGTCCAGATAGAAATGGGTATGTTGTATTTTTTTTTCTTACCAAAACCTGCTGGTGATTTTTAAAAACAATAAGATTGGTATAAAAAATCATAAGCATGCACAGTTGCACATATTCTGAAAATATTTATTTACAAAAAACCAAAGCTCCTAAGTGTTTGAATAAAGTAAATAACCAAAATCCTTTATGTTCAAACATACATATGTTAGTGGTATTCACTGCAAAACTATCTTTATCAGTAATTTTAATGTAATATTTTTTTTCTCTCTCACACCCTATGTGAAATACATCTTATAATTTTTTTAATTCACAAAGGCTGCTCATCACAAATGACTATTACCTCATGCATTCCGCATTGTAATTTCCTGCACATGCCACAAGCTTGGATCAAAGCTTCCACTCCTACAAATACAATACATATAGACTATAACCCTCCACAAGTGTAACATTCTCTATGCACAGTAATCCCTATTCTTTCATCTGCACTGCTAGTATTTTTTCTTGTGGTTCTTTCAAATTTTGCAGTACTGACAATTTGGGCTATTATCGTGAACTCTTTTTTTCTTTGTCTCACTGTTTTTAGTCTGTCCTAGAATCCTGTTTTTCATTTTAGTACAACCTTTGCTTATTTAACCTTATATATATATATATATATATATATA
>NW_013666084.1:497667-514478 GCF_000517525.1 Limulus polyphemus
TTATTCGTGTAACTTCTTTTTTCTTTTGTTCTCACTTGTTTTAGTTCTGTCCTACGAATACCTTCGTTTTCTTATTTAGTTACACTTACTCTTATTAACTTATATATATATATATATATATATATACAGTAGTCAACATTTGCTGTTAATTTAATGTTAATAGAGGTCATTTCTGAAAAAAGACATAGCTTGGAAGTTCATTATCTGGACATTGTCTACCTGGGTGACTTTGATTGGATCTTGGCTTTGTTTTCCAACTACCCCCAAATTGAAAGTTTATACAGTGAATGCAGGGAGGAATGACTCAATGCAGGGTTGCTGCTGCTCTTGGCACATCCAAAAATGTGGCGTCCAGGGCCTTGAACGGGTTCAGATGGTTTGGCAGAGTCAATAGGAGACTTGGTGGAGGAAGGAGAAGACTAAACTCTCCACAACATGACCACTACTTGACCATCCAGGCTTGAAGGAATTGCTTTGCTCCAGCTGTTAACCTCCGTAACTCCCTGCAAGATGCCACAGGAGTCCGTTTGTCTACACATACAGTGCGCAGATGCCTTCACGAAGCTCAGTTGAGGGCTAAACATCCTGCTGTTCATGTTCCTTTAAGCCGACAGCACAGGCAGACACGACTGCAGTGGGCCAGAGAACACAGGAAATGGACTGCACAACAGTGGAGGGCCGTACTCTTCACTGATGAGTACTGCTATTGTGTGGTCTTTCTTGACAGATGCAGGAGAGTTTGGAGGTGCCCTGGTGAGCCCAATTTTCCACAGAATGTCATCGAACAATATCACTTTGGAGGAGGCTCAATCATGGTGTGGTTGTGGCCTCTTGTTCTATACAGCATCTGTTCCTGAAGATGTGTTTTCACCTGCTTGCTTGCTTGCATCAAGGACCAGTTGATTTTATATCTGGATCACTCCTTTCTCCCTAAAACTTGGGCTGCCTGGGAAGAAGATGGGATGTTTTCTAATCATTCTGGCTTCCATTTCTTCCATATACAATCATTTCAACTCTGACTGTCTTTGTGTCTGGCTTGGGCTATTCATATTTATCTTACTGGAACTGCCCCCTTTTACTGTGGTATTCCTCCCTTTCTCATGACTGTACACTTTATCATGTCACCTCCCATCAGGATTGTTATCTTAAGGCTTCTCATGCCTCTTATTGATGTTGTACCCTGGATGAGGCCTGTAGATCAGAATGTAGACCACATTTATCACATTACTGCTATCATATGGCATTCTTTGTACTTCTGACTTCTGCCTCACTCCAGTTGCCATTCTCCAGTCTACTCAGAGGCTCTTGTGAGATGAGTACTGTTATTTAGTTTTCACTTTCTTACCTTCTCACTTCTTGACATTCTTAGGTTTCATTTTCCCTTACCTAATAATGCTTGTATCCACCTTGTGGCCATTGTTACCTCACAGGGAGTACTTACCTAAAATCTGCAGTGTGGGTGGGTACAGAAAGTGTTAGGCCCATCTGCCCCTGCCCTGTGCAGTCTTTTAAAATGGGATTTCCCTCAAGATTGCTTTGGTGGTATCTATATATATTCTGCCTTTCAGACCTTTCTTTACAATACTAATAACTGGGTTTCATTACCTATGTGATCACTGTGTTGCGTCAGCGAGGTCATGTGACTAGTGTCACACCACCTATTTTCTAGAAATATCCTGTTCCTTCCTGAATGCCCTAGCATTTACTAGATTGGGGGTAGCCTGGTATATATAAGATGGTCACAACATGACGGGACAACGTGTGTGTAGGTAGTGAGTAATTGATCTGCAGTCAGAGAGTATTGTTGAAGTTCGTTATAGCGTTTGTTTTAGCGCGAATGTTGAAATCAAGTGTATCATAAAGTTATATTCAGAAAGAATAAACCAGTTTTATTAAGTAAGGACTTGTGTCGAATGTTGAAATCAAGTGTATCGTAAAGTTATATTCAGAAAGAATAAACCAGTTTTATTAAGTAAGGACTTGTGTCGCTAAAGTTTCGTAGGAACGAAGTTACGGAAAGTTAATTAACAAACGGAGACATAACAACTGCATAGATAGCCCATTGTGTAGCTTTGTGCTCAATGACAAACAAACTAGGCCACTCTGCACTTTAAAAAAAAATCTGTAGCACCAGCCATGTGAATGCCCTCACACTTGGCTTGCACTTGCTGACTTTAGTCACTGTGATCTTGAAATGTAAACGAAAAAATTGGTATAACTATTTCAAATATCCTAATGGCTCATTCTGATATAAATTAGTCTTTGCAAGCTGGTCCTTGATAACTTGTTATTTGACAAGTGTTGAATTTCATAAAACTATTTCTGTGAATTCCTTTGCAGTTTACAAAGTAGATGTCGGAAGTAATCACTTTATAAGGTCATTTAATTCAAACTAATATATGATAGTCATTTCCCTTTTGTGGCTGTATGGTGTCAAGATGCTCTGTTATCAATATTACTGTAATTGTGATTTGCAAAGACATGACTCATGTCTCATAATTATAAGCAGTAATGATATTAAAATATTACTTGTGCTTAGTATTTTTTTTTCGATATTAAATTTTAGATAAATCCCAATAAATATAAGAACATTGGTTTTTTTATATTACTGTGCTGGATACTTAAACAACAACTTCTGGAAGCTCTGTTACTTAATCCACATGGATTGCAAAAGTTGTGATCTTGGAAAATTGAAAATGTTGACATTTCATTAATTTTTTAGAAACGATGATATTAATATCTTAAAAATTAAGTTTCAACTGCAGTGTATATGCAATATTAGTGGTAAATCAAATGCAACGTGCCAAAATCTCATCATATAATTATGATGCAGAACTAAAACAAATGATAATTAGAGTGTCTAATATTATAGCTATAACAAGGCAAAAACTGCTGTTATAAAATAATATTAATCATTGTCCTCATTTTTATGCAAATCAGCACAAATATGTGTGAATTGGATTGCAGCTGTTTGGTTAATCACATCTAAATCATATAGTGCATGTATGTATCCTCAGTAAGAAGCTTTCAGTGCTTACAGCTACTTAGTTTCTGTAAATACTGTTGTTTCATATTTCTAATCAAAATCAACAATACTCATAACTATAGTGTCAGCCTATTTTGGTATGTAACTAAAAAATTTTTATAATTGTAACAATAATTATGATAATGGTCATCAATCATGAAATGTGTAACTTATATTTCTTCATTATTTGTTTGTTATGAACAAGTCTCTTCATGCTAATTTGCATTATACTTATTAGTTTCTCAGTTTTTTGATGGGTAAGGAAGATTGCATGTTAATTATTGGAATTCAAGATTATTTAAAATATCTTACATTGATATTTTTCCATGGTAGATCTCTTGATCCAGACTTCAATAGCACTCTTCAACTTCAAGTCACCTCTTTGAATGAAACGAAACCAACAGAAACAGTTATGAAGTTTTGAATTAGATATATTTAATTAACATTTTTCATATCTCATTGCGAGGAACATTAATTTTAGTCTGTTCTGTATTGAATAGTTAGTTCTTTTAAAATCCATGTTTATGTTTGTATATATGTGTGTGGTATTTTCAGATAGCAGAGATTTCTACTAAGAGTGACAAGGTAGGTCCACAGAATAACAGGATAATTCATACTGGAAAATAATTCTGTATTCTCTGGTTAACTCTCTCAACATGGGCTTGGTCAATTTGATCAATCACATGACCTTATTGTACTCATTCAAAGTCCTTATAGATTTAATGTTTTAACATTTCAAATGTTTGTTTTTTGTTAAACTTTATATTTTATCTGTAATTTTCTGTAACATAACTGTATAAAAGGCTGGTCAATTTGTCTGACCTTGTAACCACCAAAAATTAATCGAAATAAAACTAAATTACCCACTTTTTCTTTCTAGAATGACTTCAAATGTGGCATGAAACTACATTCATTTATCCTATGTAGCTTTAAACTTGTAACAGAATACAGCTATTTATAATTAAATATTATTGTTTTATTGACCTTTTGATTGCCCTTTGAACCATGTCTAACAACTATTCACATCATTATTAGATGTAAATGACTTGGGAAATGTGCAGCTCACATTACGCTGTCAAATTACATTACCCACGAGCTACTCCAAGCTGCTCACGTACATGCCTCATGAAATATTTTTATTATATTATTTGTTGTTTATTTTACCTAATATAATCTAAAGAGATCCCCATGTTTACATTTTACTTATTGTTATAATAATAAATAAAGAATAAACATGAAAAATAAGAAATAAATTACTTACCCAATCTTTATTTTTTTTGCTGTTGATTGTCGATGACACTTAACCCTACTTTTTTTATACTAATGGTAGTATTACACTATATAAATGATTTTTATTTAATTAAATAATGCACCAAAAAACACAAACTAATAACGTGCAAAAAAATAAACAATTTCCTCTAACTCTCAAAATTTTGAACCTTGTAATATAAGTGACATTGATACTTATCTGTTCAGAACACAATGTTATACAATACGTCATTTGATATATGAAAACCTTCGCTTTCTATTAGTTATAGCTAATATATAATTAAACATAAGAGAGAACTATAAACAAATCTTGAAAGAGAGGATGTTACAGGTGAGTGTAGCAAGAGAGGTCCAATTTTCTGTTGGATAGCTCTGTAACTAAAGAAAATTCAAGGCTATAAAAATTATGGTTTGTCTGAGCAATGACAATTTTATAGTGAGTAAATTATGTTGAATTTTGTACTGTTTGGAGGGGTGATGGATAAAATAGAGGAAATAATATACTTAAAGAAAATGTTTCATGTGTGTCACACTAGGGGAAATTCAGGATTTTTTAAAATATTGCATTGTAGAATTAAGAACATAAAACTTATATACTATTAAAATATGGATTATTAGCTAAGATATTATACCATACTAATTGGTATAACATAAGCAACAAGTAGTTTAATAAAATTTTGAATGTAAGAAACTAAAACTTTGTGTCATGAGCAGTAAAGGATACCCGTGGTGATAAGGCTATTACAGTGGGTATATCTTCACGAAATTTGGCAGTCTTTCAGTTAATATTACAAGTCTTTCACATACAAAAACTCATATTTCTTAGTGAAGTATTTTTAATAAAATAAAACATAGATTTGTCCATGAATATATTGAGTATTTGTTTTTGAAAAGTCTGTGTGCAAAGTAATTTTCGTGTTAAAATTAAAAACACTTTACCTCAGCTCAAAAATCTCAAATTTTCTTTGTGTAATCCTAAAACCTCCTACATTCATTTCAAACGTTTTTTTAGTAAAACTTTATAGTTTATCTGTTATTTTCCCTACCCTATCTCAAAACGGTATTGGTCAATTTGACCGACCTCGTAACCGTCAAAAAAAGAAAATCAAAATCAAACTATATTAACATTTTTCTTTCAAAAATGACTTCAACTTGTAACATGAAACTACATTTTCCTATCCTAAGTAGCTAAGTTCGTAACAGTATACATCTATTTATGATTAAGTTTTATTGTTTTGTTATCCTTTGAACCGTGTCTATCTACTGTCCATGCCATTATAAATTTTAAATCAATCGGAGAATATGCAGCTCACGTTACTCTATTGAATTACATTATCCACGAGCTTCTCACATATGTACCTCGTGAACCATTTTAATTATATTATTATTATTACTTATTTTACCTCATCTATTCTTAAATAACTTAAAAAATCCATATTTTCAGATTTTAGTTACTTTTACGATGATAAATAAAGAATAAATATGAAAAACAAGAAATATAGTACTTACCTAATCTTCTTTATTTCCTGCTGTCAGGTTTCGAAGTCAGTTAAACCTAATTTTTTGTACTATAGATAATAATGCACTTTATAATTTTTGCTCAGTTAAATAATGCACCAAAGAATATAGACTAATAACATGCAAAACGTAGACAAATTCACTTACCTCAAAATTTTCCTGGCTTTCTAACCATGCGACAAGAGCCATTGCAAATTCCTTTCCCACAGGAACGAATCTTGTACTTTGAGTGAAATTGACGATATTCTATTCAGAATACAACCTTATGCAATACGTCATTTGATAGATGAAACCTTGACTTTCTATTGGCTGCAGGTAATATATAATGAAACATAAAAGAGAACTATCAACGAATTCTGAAAGAGAGGATGTGGCAGGAGGGGTCAGATTTTCTATTCAATAGCTCTGTAACCAAACAAAATTGAAGGCTATAAAAATTATGGTTTGTTTGAGCAACAACGATTTTATAGAGTATTTTACGTTTAATTTTGTACATTTTCAAGGGGTGATGGTTAAAATCGAGATGATGACATGCTAAGACAAAATATATCACTTGGATCACACTATTGGAAATTCAGGATTTTTTTAAATATTGCGTTGTAGAATTAAGAACTTGAAACTTGTATACTATTAAAATATGGATTATTAGCTAAGATGTTATGCTGGTCTAAGAGATATAACTTAAAAAAAAAGTAGTTTAATAAATTTTTGAATGTAAGACACTAAAACCTTGTGTCATGTGCAGTAAAGGTTACCCAGGTCAAGAGGGTTAATTTCATGCTTACCAAGAGCAACTAATACTATCCATTTGATTTTCATTCCCTATGAAACATAAGGAGGGTATAACCAAAAAGAGATCACCTGACTGCTCATGGAAAAGATAACTGCCTAACTTCACATACTACATGTAACCTTGCAGCTTCCTTTGTTAGAGGAAGACAAACTGTGCTACTCTAGGCTGGTGACAGAGAACAATAGGTAGCTGGAACAAAATTAGTTTAAAGACCTTTTTGACCAATGTGTTTCATGGAATCTGCACACATGTGCACAAATAAATTTTTTTGAATATTTCATATATTAATAAAAGGAGATAGAAACACATGGTTTGCTTATGTACCAAAAATATATATACATAAATATATATATATATGCATAATTTTTGTTCTCATTCTTCAAAATAGATTAAAACAAAAAAAAAATATTACATGTTGCAATTACTGATATTTCTGAAAATAAAGGTAAAAGTACATTTACCAAATGCCATTTGATTAGTGAATTGACAGTGTATTTTATTATCAGTTTACATTACAGGTATGTGTAAGGTGCAGTTCACTTGAAATGGAAAGGGCCAGTTGGGTCATAAAGCAATCCAACCTCCAGAAATCCCTTCATCAATCTGAGAATGAAGTCATCAGACTCAAAAGGCTACTTCAGGCTACAGAAGATGAGAATAATGGAATTGCTTTAGTTGATAAAGAAAGCAAGGTATATTGTATCATGTGGGCTATTTTTACAGTATAACAATTTCTTGTTTACAGTCCTCAGGCAGTATTTAACATGAAAAGAATGTCAAAAACGATTTTATCTTAAAAGGGTTTACTATATACAACAATAGTGTAAAATATTTATGACAAATATAGCATAATCTATGAGCAACAAGGGACCATTTGAACCTTAAGATCAGCATTTCTTGTCTTTCAAATGTAGAAGCAAAGAAATGCTTGATTTATAAAGGTGAAGTGATATCTATACACACGGTAAGCCTTGAAAATGGTATATGTTATGCCTAATAGTGTTGTACCTATTAACAATACAAGCTCTGATGTTTTCAATACAACAAATCGTGTTTCTTGAAACTTTTGGCTTGAAACAAAATTAGCAAATGAAGCTTCCCGATTAAAAGGTATGCAGAAGCTGCATAGTTGTGTGGGAGCAAAAAACCAATATATTTTTTTAATTTGTTTTTTAACTTTCAAAATTAAAAATAATTTTCCTTTTAAATGGAACTTTCAGTCATTTTGATTACTTATAATATACATCCCATTTAAAGTAAAACAAATTTCTCAATACAGTGTAGATCAACAGTTGTTACTGTTTCTAAAAATTAGGTTCTAAGGTATGTTAAGAAAAAGGGAAGCAATCTACATTTTAATAGTTTCTCTAGTTTAGCCTAAACATTTAGTGTTATCTTACACATTTCTTGTTATCCGAACCACAGAATGTTGCATGCATTCAAACACCAAGAAATAAATTCATCTGGCTGAATTTGTACATAAAATTTTTCAATATATTAAAATCTTGAAATTGACATTTTACAGGGTCAACGTTGGGCTAATGCTTAATGTGCTGGACTGTGAATCTCAGTATCCAAGGCATGTGTCCCACTCCCACAAGATCTTTCTCTACATTTTGGGACTGTGGATGCATTGTAAAAGTTACTGTCAAATCTCACCATCATTTAGAGAACCACAAGAGCTGGCTGTAGGTGATGTTGACTAGCTGCCTTCCATATAGAGTATCAGTTTAACATTTATTACCTTGTTAACAGTAGAAAGAAATATGCCCAGTTTCATTGCTTCACTTTGCTGAAGAGGGCATTGCTCTGGATTGACTTTAGCTTCGGGTGCAATTTCAGAGCATATTGCTAATGTAAACATCCTATTGCATGAGTATTCCTTTTTGTGTTTAGGCAGAATTATGGGGACTCCATTCAAAATCTAGTTTCCTTATAGGCTCTACCTTAGTTAACGATCTTGCTATATACATATCCTTCTACCATAGCGCCATTGCACTGTTGAAAAGTTAGAATTTCACTATGAACCAAATAATAAGTATTAAATATTTTTCCCATAGCCCAACAGCTTACGCCTGTAGTGGCACAATGCTGCAGTAGTATATACAAACCTTTCTTATAAAATATGGTTTTCTTTGTGTTTTTAGCAGATTTTTCTCTCTTTCTGTTATGCCTGATATCCAGGAAGCACATCCAATATCCTATATAATAACCTATTGCATGTAGTGAAGATGATATAGTTGGCAAAAGTTGTGATATTATTTCCATTAATACATAATTTTAATTGTATCCGTCTATTGGCCTAATGTGGGCTCATTTCTAGTATCACTAGCGTATACCAGCATTTCAAAACTACACCTTATCTGTTGCACATTACTGCTGATTAGATTTTTAGCTCAGTACTAGAGCTTATGAACTACCTGCATGACAACATACGAAATCTTATTTGAAATGCTATTTATATCAGTCATTTATGAAACATCAAGTTCTGTTATGTATATTTGATCAAATGAAACATAATTCATTAGATGCTACATGCACCAAATGAAGTACATTTAAAATGTCTTTTTACTTTCTTGCATTTTTTATGGGAATTCAATTATAATGGATCATACTTCACCAGCTTAAGCATTGTGTCATAAAGAGGAGGGATAAAATACATGCAGAAAATCAAACACCAAAATAGATACATCTAAAAATATAACTTAATCAAGCTAAAGTACTTTTCCTTGATTGTTGGTGTCTTTTTTGTATTGTGCTAATGAACCTTCCTTTTAGGATTGTTTATATTCATAAACATGGGATCTTTTGTGTCCAGTTTGAGTTCTTTGTTATCCTGCTTGAACTGTTTCCTTCAATGGAAACCACCATTGTCTTTTCATATCATGTGATCCCTCCTCTTGTGACTTGCTCTTTTGCTAATGTTAAATTGCAAACGTCATAAAACTAAACAAAACCTGATATCAGTGATCAAATATAATAGAAATATATTACCTTTTACAACTCAGAAAAGTATGATGTATTTCTCTCATTCCCTCTCAAAAATGTAGAAAAACATAATTGCCAATAATGATTACCATTATAAACAGCACCCATCATGCTAAACTGAACATGTTTCTATCTTAATTCTGACTAAGGGCAAGGCAATTGACAATCTTATTGTCCATGCTAGCAGCCACCATGCAGAGGATCAAACCTAACTGGGTTATATTTACTAAAATCCATATAAATCCAACTAATCTTAATGATTTTGAATGAAATAAAAAACCATGTAGATTTACAAGCTTTTTGGTAGTTTTTTACATACATATTTTTTCCACAGATAAAACGACACTTGTGACATAAGATAGTAAAAAACATTGTGAGTAATTTCTGGTTGCCATTTAGTGAATGCTGAGCACTGCACTGTCATCGTAGTATATAAATCTTTTTTGGGGTTCTTCACCATACAGTAGGTCTGCTGTTGTGTCATATTATAACAACACAGGGACTTAGAGAACTATGGACAGAATTTTTAATACATTTTGATCAAATTTTTCAAAGTTTTTTTTCGTGAAACCCAAATAAACTATCCAGAAATCGGTCAGGATCACAACCCAGCATTCAAAATGGGCATCATGCACTGACAATTGAAATTCATTTTAAAAGCGTGCTACCTAAAAATTAATTCATTGTGAAAACTATCATGCATTATTTTAAGCATATGCTATGTCTGCCTTTTTTGAAAGCAAACTACAACCAGTTTTAATTGGTATTTGTTTTATTTCTTCTTTTATCTTATGATTTAAATTGATTTTATCTTTACATTAAAACAATCCACACACACAATCAAGATCCTGTTCAAACATGAGTATGTGTGGTCACTTGCACGGTAGACCTGAAAGAATATTCATAACTTTTAAACATTTACAAATGAATATTAAATTAATATTCAGCATTTGAGTCAAGAATGATGTGCGTTCATACACTAACAAAAATGCACATTTTTATAATAAAAATTTCAACAAACTTTGTACAGTATTTCGTTGAAAAAGGCATACTGATATAGAAGAACATCAATTATATGTGCAACAAAATTGGACATTATGATTCAATTGTAAGAGGCTGTCATAATGTGATGACAAGGTTTATATTTCTAGGATAAATTATGTAATTAAATTGGCATATTTCAATTCAAAATCTACATTTTATGTCGTAAATACTTTATTTATTGGTATTGAGGTTTAAATCCTGGGTAAATTGTATTCACAACCATATCCCGACATCAATATAATACCCAAACTAGATGGTCAAGTCAACTTCTGAAATCTGACGTCGCCTATTGGTCACATGGTGGTTGTATGACATCACGACCTAATTGTGATGTTGTCATGACATCATAGTGACATTGTGTGCTTGCTGAGAATGCCACTCTATTTCTGCCTGAGTTTCTTGCCTATCGCCAAATCAGTGTCGCTAGTGGTACCAGTGTCTATACCGTGCATTCAGGCATGGTGGCAGTACATTTGACCAGGTTTGTGCACCTATGTTACAATTTCACCTTGGGTGTTAGCATAAGGTTTAATCATTCAATTCCCTCACCTTCCTCCTTTATCCTCAATTACTGTTTCCTTCTCTCCTCCTCTAGATCTTCATTATGGCCTTTGTCTCTTGGAAATGGTTCAGACTCTACTTGTCCAGGAAGACTAGGGACTGGCATCCAGTTATAGATTTGTTACATCTTAACTGTTTGCTTCAACCTTCCTAGTTTTTGGAGGAGGAATGTGAATGTCGCAAATGCTTACTTTCACATCCTTTTTTTCCCCAACATTTAGTAGGGCATTTACATTCAAAGTTTTTCTGTTGAGCAGTCATATCCTTTGTTTACCTAAGTCATAAACAAGGTTTGTGCTCCCATCCTTACTTGCAGGATAGGTTTTTGTTAGCTCCAGTCTAACATGCTGCTCACAAACTCACTCAGTTTCTTCTTCAAGAAGCAACTCTTGTAGGATAGTTCATCTTATTCAGACCCAATAATTCATCCAACTGGGAATATTTTTCAACTCCTTCTCCATTTGGGCCCACCTTTATCATTTTAATTTACAGTCAGTGGAGCTTATGGTTCAGTCACCCTTCTTTCTACTTCACTTCCGGCTGATTTCACCTTCTGGGTCAACAGAGATGACAACACAGCTGGTGTTCCTCTTCCACCTCCACGGCCCAAACTGCATCTTTTTATGGATGCTTCTTTTTCAAGTTGGGGAGCAATTATGGATTTCCTGAAATCGTGGATCATTGTTCTTCAGTTGAGATGGCTATGCACATCATTATCCTGGAGCTGCTTGCTGTCCATCAGGCTTTGGATCATTTCCTGCCTATAAAACAAGGCATGGTTGCCATGATCCATTCCAACAGTTGTCTCTTATATCAATCAACAAAGAGACACCAGTCCATGCTCAATTTGTTCTTGGACCTTGGAACTCCTGTCTGGGCCCATTCACATCATGCACGCTTCTTGGCATGTTATGTTCCAGATGCTTTGATTCTTTTGCAGATTGATTATCTCATCCCAACAAAATCTTTCTTATGGAGTTGTCCCTAGATTCACAAAATGTTCTGGTGTTTATACAGCTTGTGGGGCATTTCTCTTCTGAGAGTTCTGAAGGCATTTGCCCCTCTCCCTCATTATTAATTCTAAAATTTCCATTTTCAGTCTCCATTTTCTTTGGTGATAAACAACTTTAGTTTGGATCAACTCTACTTTACCTGTATGCCTATCCTCTTATATATCTCCTCCCCAGGTTTTATCCTTTATTCCGTCCACTACATATTGTATCCTTCTTATTTTACATTTCTGGCCAGTTCAACTTTCGTTTCCAGTCCTTTCCGTCCTTCAACTGCCACCTTTGTTACCACATCCTCTTTCCCAATACCTCCTCCTTCAACCTTAGTCACTGGTGTATCATCCCACAGTCGCCACACTATGGCTTCACACATGGCTTTTGTCTGGCCCCTTGCAAGGTAGTGGGGACTGTCTGCATGTGAAGCTTCCATCCTTTTCCATTATGTCTTTACTCTCTAATGGTGTACCAGAGAAAATGACATACTTTTCTGTTGGTCTCTGTATCATGGTTACCTTCCTTCCCATCCTAGTATTCCTCTTAGCTCTAAATTTTTTACCTCTCTGTTCAAAAGTGGTGCTTCTGTGTCTACCATTTCTGGATACCATGCAAACTTGTTCAATAAGTTCCATTTTTCAGTGTTTTCCTCTCTGACCATTTTCCTTTGATTATGTTCCTTCCACATCCTTCATCCTCCTCATCTTCTGCTCCTTCCCATTTATTTATCCACTGGAACCATTTCTCTCCAAGAGAGATTTCACCTACTACCCTCACAGGTGGATTTGCCAACTTATCAGATTGGCTTTTTCTTCCTGGTTTCCTGATTCCCAACATTTTTTGAGGTGTCATCTCATCAAATACAGTATCTTACCTTTTTCTCTGGCTTTTCATCTCCATCATCCTTTGGAAGGCATTGTCCAGGCTGGCATGTGAACCACACTGACCATATTCATCTCCCATTACTTACATCATTGGGCCATATCCTCATCTGTATATTGTACACTGCTTGTTGCCATACTCTACTCATCAATTCAACTGTTAGTGGGTAAGTGGTTTATATCTCTATATTTCCCTTGCAAAGGTCACAAAATTTTCTATCTTAGATCCTTTTTTATGGCTAATGGTTCCTATCCAGATATCATAATTCTTACATCCGGATTGTATGGCCTTTAAGGTGTATAATACTCACTGTAGAGATGGGGTGTTTCGCAAGACTGCTTGTAGGTTCATCCTCGTGGTGTTTTGCATTGTAATTATACCCTTCCTGGACCGTACACTCATGGACTAGCATGAGTAAAGTGGATAAGGGATTGCTGCCCATCCCTCTGTTCATGGCTAGATCATTCAGGTTCAGCCTGCTTTTAAAAATAGGGTTCTATGATCACTCATTGCACTTTCTGTGGTGATGTGTTCCTCCAGACTCCCCACTGCACTCTTTCCCCCACTCTTCTACTCGTCTATGTAATTTTGCACTGGTCCCTCCACCAGGTCAGTATGTTATTCCAGCTAGTATGTGAGAAGAGGTATCGTATCGAAAGTTATAATTTTCCTACACTGAAAATGTATTTCCGATAGATACTTATCTCCTTTCTCACTTACCACCCTTCCTTCCCAATTCTGGTGCTTCATTGATGCCTAATCGAGAAGTGAAGACTGGGTTCTACAGCATAGCATCAGTTTAGCTAGAAGGCTGTGTTGCACTCCTATTGGTGGAGGGTTGGCACATGCGTATTTGCATGATACAGTGTAGAAGTACCACATCAAAACATGTGGAGGTAGGTGGGAATATCAAGGCCAGTGGTGAGTGAAAATTGCGCATATAGTGAGCAGTAATAATTGTGAAAAGCTATTATTGAGAGGAGGTAAGTACTTATCGGAAATACATTTTCAATGAAGGAAAATTATAACTTTGCCCTGGATGAGACCATTTAGGCCAGAATATGGATGACATCTAACATATTTGTATTATATTACTAACCTCTCTTGGTGGTTTCTTATGTGTCTATCTTTTCTCTTCCTGCAGTCATCATTCTTCAGTATCTCTTGATGTCAGTATTGTTATTTGTTGTTGAATTTCTCTCTGTTACAACTTTGCTATACTTAGATCTCTTTGTCCATCACCTAGAGACACTGGAACCCATCATATGTTTAGTTGGTGTTGCCTCACAGGGATTACTTCTCTTTCCCAAAATCTACATTGAACAGGAGAGTTTGGAAAGTGTTGAGCTCTTCTGCTCCTGCTTTGTGCCCCTTGTTGAGGTTTTCTGCAACACTACTTTGATGGCATATATATATATATATGTTTTATTCACCAGGCCATTATACATTTGTGAAAACAATGACAGACTACCCTCACACCTGTCTTGCATTTGCTATCTTTAGTTGTGGTTACCCATTACAGTATCACCCCCCCCCCCCAACTTACTCTTTGCCCATTTCTTCTAGTGTAGTATGGGAGAACCCTTGCTTCCCCAGTCTTCCACTGTAGGAAGTTGATATGGAGAGTTCCCAAATGGATGGTGCAATTCCACTGGTACAAGACCAAGTAGACATATCCTTCATTTGAGAAGTAGGGCTGGGGTGTTATCTGGTTGTATACTACAGGACACCCCACTGCATTATGAATCAAGCCATTTCTGATGGTTCAGTCCATTCATTTAGTTTTTAGCTTCACCTCATGGCCACAGATTTGTGATGCTTCTCCTTGTACCTGATTATAGAGGTATCTCACATAGGTATTTCTATATGGAAAGACCTGACTTGTAGGCATAGCCATGAAGCACACTCATGCTCAGCTGCCAACCTGTGAAACAATGGCCAGTTGAGCAGTCTTACGTTTCTGCCCATTTTAGTGACATTAGCACCATGCAAAAGATTCTTATGACAATTTCTTTTGCTCTACCTCTTCTAACAACAGTTACCCCAATACCACAATAACATTGGGCAAGAAGAAGTATTCCCTGCTTAAGATGGATGTGATCTCCCACCAAGTGCTGCCCCATTAGGCTACCCCCAACTCATGGGTGTCACACACAATGCTCTTTTGCTTTCTAATACCGTGTTTTGAAAGGAGCTCATCTTTGCAGTTTCTTCCTCTGCACTGGCCCTTCCAGTATCTTTAATGTAAAATTCTAGATATTTTTCTTAACTGAAAATGTATTTCTGATAGATACCTTTCTTCATGACCTCGCACTGTTCCTCCCCACTTCCAATGCATTTAGTTTACCTCATCAAAAATGAGCCTTTGTTTCAATGCTCAGGGGATTACTGTGTATGGAGGATGTGTTGCCCTCCTATTGGCAGAGGGATATAGTTTAATGATAATTACATCTCAGGCTGGAATAACACAAATAGGTTTTGGAGCTATGTTTAAGGTTTGCGGCAGATGCTTAAATTCATCCAGCAGTGTGCGTAAAATATTACGTTGTTTTATTAAGATGACAAAAACCCGACCAACTTGTATATCAAAACAAAACATTTATTAAATGAAATAGACTCCATTCTTATCACTGATGCTTTTCAATCTTACAATCAGGTTTTTAATGCCCTGATTAAAGAAATCACTTGCCTTTGAAACAAAAAATATGTGGATGTCCTCTTTAACACCTTCCGTATTTGCATATTTTTTCCCATTAACCTTTTCAAGACAGGTCATAGGAGAAAGGCCATGTCATCTCATTTGTTGACTCACATTCAAAATTTTATTGAACTACTATTTTGTGAACTTATATCAGTAAGTTTGGTATCAAACTGTAGATTATAATTAAAATGTTAGAACTATACATTACTAAATTTCTTAATTTAAAAGTAAATATTAAAAAAACAGATAAACATCGATTTTATGTCACATGGTATGTTGAATGCAGCACTGGTTCAAATTAGATGTTTGTGAAGTCAAAATACTAAGTCTATAGTTTCGTACAAATTACCAATATTGACAAGTTAGAATATAAAATAAGAACCTCTTATCTTTTCTAGTTGCTAAGATATTGCTCATATAATAAATGAAACACAGTGGCACCCTGCCCACATCTTTCCATTTTTGGAAACGCTTCCTTATATACAATTACTTCTATATATGACATGAGTAACCAATCGGGATCTCAGAATGTCCCCCTAGTAGCTAGCGCCATTACTTTCTTTTGAACCAAGATTTCATTGAGGTAGGTTGTGTCTTTAGTTTGCTCAAAATTTCATATTTTTTTAGACCCAAATAAAGCTTATCTACTAATCTTGATAAATTATACTTGAATTCTATGGTATTGATGTAGTAATTTACGATTTCTTAGTTATTCAAATGTATATATATATAAAATCTAATAAAAATTATTTGTTTCATATCCTGCACTTACAAAGATTTTAAAGGCTTAGCAACCTACATCAAGCAGCAACTGAGTATAAAGGACGTAACCAGAAGAGATAATTGTTTGCTTTACTTCTTTATTTACTGTTCTATGTTTAAGAACTTATTTCAAAATAGCAATAATCTATATATATATATATATATATATATATAATATATAATATAGAATAGTACGTACGTTACTTACTACAATAATACTACGTAACTAAACTAAACAACAGACCAAGAACAAGTTTACGTTAC
>NW_013666084.1:514499-524784 GCF_000517525.1 Limulus polyphemus
TATATATATATATATATATATATATAATGTATAATAACTGAAATGTGACCGTATTTCACAATATACTAGTCAACTAAAACACAGCCAAGACAAGTTACTTTGTACAGACCAAAGTTCAGTTTTATATTATTTGATGAGTACACGTGAGCCACGTCATTGTAACTTCTGTATTGTTAGCCAGGCACAGCTGAAAGGTTAATATAATAAAAGTAATAAATATATTTAATTGTATAATGTTATGAGATTTAAGCTATTTCATCTAAACATTTATGTTTTCCTGTTATAATTTCTGTTCATTCTAGAATGAAAGATGATTTATACATTCCAGTTGCTGACTATAGATCTCTGCATTGACAGTTCGCAGTGGATTGAGGAGTTCGAAATGAATTACTCTTTCGATGTTCCACCAAATGCAAAGCATCACTTTCTGTAGATGGAGTCAGTTTTTGAGTCAGAAGTGGTTTCTGTCTAGAACTGAGCCATTGTTTTTGGCGTTTAATATTCGCATAGAGAATCCATTTTTCATCACTGGTGACAATTCTGTCCAAAAATGTTTCACGCACAATATGCACCAGAAGAGACTATGCAATGTTCTCATGTTGGAAACGGTGATCATCAGAGAGTTTGTGAGGCACCCAAACACCTACTTTATGGAGTTTTCCCATATTCCTTAGATGTTTATGTATTGTTTCATGAGAGACGTGCAATTTCAGTGTGTTGCCTTAGATTAGACTCAACAAGCGGATTCAGAGCATCAATATCAATTCCAACATGTCGGCTCCTGCTATCACAGTTTTGTTTTTTGCTGAACCATCATTGACACTTACAAATACTTTAAACATTTCCATAAACTTTTTTGATATTTTTTGTGGCTACAAAGGCATTGTTTTCCTTCTTATATTCAAACAGCATTACATGTTGAATGTATGTCTCGTCATGTTCCATCAGTATAAGGGATTAGAATATACGTACCAAATTTTACACATTATATAGGCTACAGTAACATGATGCTTACTTAGGTGGTTCGTTTAACTATGATATGTGATGTACGTTTTTTGGGGGGTGGTTAATGAAAGTGTTCCAAAATGCAACATTAATTTCTTGGTGCACAGATCTAATCGAAATACAGTTTTAGGTAAGGAAAATGTTATAACTGCCAGATCTGTAACCCCTATGGATCAAACATAGCTTTCCTTAATTTTAAATTGTGAACCAGATTGAAGGCAACCATTGAGCATTACTCACTGCCTGAAGTAACTGTTCTTAATATCTTACAAGAAAGTTTTTGAGCTTTGATTAAATATTACAAATTTTTGTAGACAAAAATTAGGATTCTTAATTAAGTATTTTTACTAAACATTTTTCTGTGAACAAATGGAGTCAGAATGCAAAGTGATTTTCCATTTAAGATTAAAAATCCTCTTCTTCATCTGAAAATTATCAAATCTCATTTGCATAATCTCTAAAACCTCCTAAAGATACATCAAACATTTTTCACTAAAATGTTATATTTTATCTGTTATTTTCTCTACCCTAACTGTATACTCCTATTTTCAGTCAATTTGACTGAACTCATAACCACCATAAACAAAATGCAAACTAAAATGAGTAGTATTGTTCTATCCTTTGTAATGTTGACCACGAAGTTCCAAAGTACTTCTCCTGAGAGTTTCTACTTCTAAATTTTTCACATCTATTTCCTCTAATTACTTTACTGTTAGCAGCTGAAATATAAATCTACCAAACATATAGCAGTGAATCATTGCTCCTGCCATTTAACTGTTTACGAGACACTGTAATATGACATCATCAATAGCAAACAAGCATGTGTGCAATAAGGTGGTGATTCTGCCACAGAGTTTATCATGAGAGGGTTTATCAACTTGTTTATAGTACAGTGGTTGCAACAAGAATTGTATAAAGTAATAAAAGTGCAAGAAAATATTCATGATATGGCTCTTTTCAAAGTCTGGTCCAATCCACTAAACTTGGTAGGTGTTTGGATGTTAGTTATCCTCTCGAGGTGGTCGGAATTTAGCAATATATATGTATACAAAGTGTGTAATTGCTTATGAACATGTATATATATCATTACTATTTACCCATACATGCTTAATTTTTAGATATTTTTCTTAAAACATAGAACAATAAATAAAACATGGTTAGAAAAACAATGATTTATAGTACTTATGATGTTATAAAATTGATTTGTTCTTGCACGTCATACTTGCTAAGCCTCATATATTCTATCAAGTGGTGTGGTAAACAAATTAATTTTTATAGGTTTCATAGATGCATTTTAGAAAAACAAAAAAATCATCAAGTTACTATACTGGTACAAATAAAATCATTGTAATTTACCTGGCTTTCTAACTAAGCTATATCTAGGTTAAAAAAAGAATCTCATTTCTGTTCAGATCAATGACTTGTCAATGTCTGAAATTTGAGTTTATAATTTATTAACCACTGTAGGCTTTGTATGGTAAACATGATACAATATAAACTGACCAATAAGACAAGATGACATTCCATATAACACACAAAAAAGGATATTTAGTATTTTGTTTTTTATATTTTCTATTGAACTAAGAAATTAAAACATATTAAAATTAGAATTATAAACTACATTTTCAAGCCAATTCTATTGACATACATTCATAAAGTTGTTTAATTAACTTTTGAAAATAAAATGTTGTGCACTCTTTGACCTATCCATAGCAAGAGGGTTAAGCAAATAGTGTTTGACTGTCACTCTTATAACATTCTCACAGTTGAAGGTGTAATGTTTTGACCCCAAGGTCCTCAGATTCCCAGTTAAATACACCAACCACTAGGCTGTACTCAGTCCCATCTTAAGAATTATTGTATCTACATATAAAACTAAAATTATACATTTACATGTAGATGTTTAAATTTGAAATTCAAGAAAAATCCAGCATATAACATTATATTTCTGCCCACTAAGGAATCTCAGTGACCAGAAAGAAACTTAAAGAACCCAAACTCTCAATTTTTAAAATAGTTGGAAATTCTCCATAATTAAAACTCAGAAATGTTTACTGATTAGTTCAAAGAACATAAATGACTTAGATTATTCTATGTATTAGATTGATTGAGTATAATAGAAAATATAACTCGGTAAAATGTGTATTGTATTACACTTACTAACGAAATATTTTACTCCTGTATTTATTTGTAAAGAAAAGAAAATTATGTAACAACTTAACATTTTGTGACTGTGGACTCAATTAACTTATGCAACTGACATGTTTAGATCTAAGTGATATTTGTTGTGTATCACTACTCATGTATCCAAGCATTCTAACTCAAGAACTGTAAATTGCTTGTTTATGTAGGTGCATCTTAGTTCATTTACAGTAGTTATAGTGCCACTGTAACATAAGAAAATTGCAAAATGTTCACCGCATATAATTTGATAAGTTAGTTTTTTAAACAACCATTTACTAGTTTGTTATGAAACTTGAATCTTTTAATGTTAAAAACTATTTTAGTCAATTATGTAGCAAATATTTTCTTAAAATGTCTTTGAAAACTAATATTCTTGCTTCTATAATTTCTGTTGATATTACAAGAAAGTTTTCTTGTGCTTTCTATCTAGGAAACAAATACTTTCCTCACCTTACCAGCCAGTTCAAGTCAGAGCAGAATAAAAAGCTGGCAAGTAGTAGGTGAAATACTTAACAACATATTCTTTTTCACTGTGAATAAAGATAATTTATCTGTTCACTTGTTAGTGTTTCTTACCTTTATTGCCCATGTTTGATATATTCTGTACATACCATTTCAGAAATATGCATGTTGTGAATACTTTTAATTTATCTGCCAGATATCAGTGGACCTGAATGCTGTATATAAGAATAATTCAAAACAGTTAGTGTGGCTTATTACATCGGGGTGTATGAGATATAGGATATTTATGCTTTTAAGTACTATCTAAGAATCTTTGGTTAAATACATACATTCATCAAATCTTTCCAGGCTGTGGCTCTTCTAGAAGGGAAAATCGGTTTTTCTGATTATATTTTGCTTGCCACTTAGTAATTATGCAGCAACTATTGTTACATTTAGAATATGTATGCCCAATAATTCTCTTAATTATATACCTTATAAGTAACAGTTTTTAGTTTGTGTTCCCTTTCATTGTCCACGGCAGATGTAATTTATGTTTCAAATGTATATCAGTGTCACAAGTATACTTTTATATGCTTCAGATTTTTCTTGCTATAGCACCTAAAAGCATAGATATCCTATATCTTATACACCCTGATATTATAAATTATATCATTATATTTCTTATATGTGGTATTCAGGTCCACTGATATGCAGCAGACAAGTTTACTGGTACCTATAAAATGCAGATTCCAGAAATGATATGTACAGAATACATCAAACTTGGATGATAAAAAAAAGCAACACAAACAAGAAACAAATTATCTTTATTCAGAGTGAAAAGAATATATTGTTAAGTAATGCTTGGAGACAGCTTGAATGGGTAATGAAGAAAAACTTATATTAAAGTTTTTCTTCATTACCCATTCAAGCCGTCTCCAAGCATTATCAGTCTAAAAGTGGATTCCTCATCATCTAATGTTGTTAAATATTTCACATACTGGCCAGCTTTTAATTTTGCTGTAATTTTAACTCTTTTTGAAATGTATGCTCTGGACAAAGAAAATTCTGATTTATGTTAAAGATGCAGTATACCAGAATCCAATGCTGTATACATCACCAGTTATTCCAAGTAACATTTACACAGAGAGAAAAAAAATGTAATTTATATAAATTTGTGCAAGTATCTGTAGCACCTTTTGAGATCAGCTTGTCTCTCCTCAGGGTAAACAGGCACAGAACTAAAGTGTTAAATGAATCTATCAAAACAACCTATCAAAGATTAAAGTGTTAAATGTTTGTAACCATTGGTGTATGCAATCTTTACTTCAGTAAAAGGTTTACTGCTTGTTTTAGCTTATAAAATGTACATGCAAAACATGTACATGAAAATTAGAAAACTTCACCTGAATATGTCCGAATAAAGATATATTATACACTAGTTTTGGAATGGTGAAATTCTTAGCTGTTCCCCCTCAAGGTGGATTCCTGTACTTGGTGAGGGGACCTCCCAGGCAAGGTTCTGTATTTTCAGTTACCTCCTCTGGGATCTGAACATCCACCCATGTATTTGCCATGCATGGCGACCCATGAAGGGGAGGGGAGGATCCTGATGGTTGAGTAGTATCTGGGACACTGCAACACACCACTTTGGCCTTGAATTCTTGTAGATGGGTGGTTCCCCAGGGTCAATCGACTGGTCCTGTTGGGTTAGGGTCAACTGAGTACCAGTGTTGGGCATTCTCAATGGGTGTTGTTTCTGATGCTGGTGTTTGAGTATAGTGTTCACAAAGTCTTGGTGTTGCTGCAGTGTCCTTGTGTGGCATTGTAGTGCATTCTCTCATAGGATCCCATGGTGGGTGGGTTCAGTGGGCACCGAATCTTTCTCCTTTCATTATGGATCCCCCAAATCCTAAAAAAAATAGTAAAAAAAGAGGTAATTGGTAAATGACTACGTCTTGAAGACTGACCAGCAGTCTTTGACCATTCTGAACCTGTACCTTGTTTTTTGATCATGCATTCTATGTCAGACAAACTTTTAGGGCAGATGTCTTCCCTTTTTATTCAGAAGGGATTAGAGGGGGCTTCTGGCTTTCCAAAGTCAGTTGAGAAGCTACTTTCTGGGGACATCTTGGTGGAAACATCTACACCAAAACACAGTGAACTCCTCTTGAACTCAAAGGCCATTGAGGTTACTCCCCATGTTACCTTGAATTCCTCACAAGGAGTTATTGTTGAGAGGGATTTGAAGAGCATCCCTGTGTCAGAAATTCTCACTGGTTTCTCCAACCAAGGAGTATCTGCAGTGCAACGTGTCTCCATTCACAAAAAAGGAATTATGCTGCCTACCAATGTTCTTATTTTGATTTACATCACCACATCCACCTGCCGCAGTCAAGGCAGGTTATCTGAACTGTAAGGTATGGCCATATATTTCCAACCCTCTCAGTTGTTTCCAGTGTCAGCGGTTTGGTCAGTCGAAGACATCTTGTCATGGTTCTGTGACGTGTGCTCATTATGGTGGCAAAGACCACAATGCCTACAAGTGCAAACTGGACCCTCACTGTGTTAATTGTAGTGGTTCCCTCCGTTCTTATTATAGATTTTGTGGTAAGTGGGTGGAGGAGAAAGAGGTACAGCAGTTAACAACATTTCCTATCTGGAAGCTTGAAAGTTGTTGTCCCTGACTCCATCACAGACATATGCTGCTGCACTCCATTCCGCTGTTACAGTGGGTGTGCAGACAGAGCTTTCTGTGCCTCTGTCAGAATCTTTTTTGCATCATATGAAGTATCTTTTGCCCTCTGTGGATAAACGAGTTGACAAGTCTATGTCTACTCATATCTCTGTCCCTAACATTCTATCTAGTGACTGCCTGGGTCCACCTCCTTTGGCCTTGGCTTCCGATGTCTGCTCGGGTCCATCTTCTTTGGCACGATTATTTGTTCTTGTCCTCAGTCACTGGAATCTAAGTCTAATGACAGAGATCTGCCCACTTGACCAAGGGCAGGATCCATGGAGGTCGATAGACCTCCTTCTAGCCAAGAAAAATGGCATGGTTTCAGATCACAACTTTTCTCTCTTTAATACTGGTTCTTATATTTATTTTTTGGACCTAGTCAGTCTTTTACTGCGATTGATCTATCTGTCTACTCCCCTTCACTTTTCTCCTGTTTTTCTTGGAGGGTTGACAGTAACCCATGAGGCAGTGACAATTTTCCTATCATTTTGAGGGAGATTGGCTGTGGTTGATGCCACCTAACCCAAGTGCCACAGTGGAATTTGGACCAGGCCGACTGGTTTTCTTTCACCTCTCTCTCTCGGAACTTGACTCTGCTGTCATTAGTCTTCCATTTATTAATGATTGTGTGGAGGCGGTAACTGACTGCTTCATTCAAACAGCTGTTCATTCTATACCGAAAATCATGACATGTTTCCTACAGTATCCTCGTCCATGGTGGTCTCCAGCCTGCCAGCAGGCACAAAAAGCTCAGAAATGGGCTTTGTATACTTTGTGCGGGTATCCCACTCTTTCCCACCACATCGCTTTCCAGCTGGCCCGTGTCCATGCCTGAAAGGTCAGATGTCAAAGCCAAAAGGAATCTTGGATTATATTCACAATTAGCATTTCTTGTACCACCAGTTCCAAAGTCATATGGGACATGATTTGGAAGGTTAATGGGAGGTATTATTCCCATCGCCTTTCCATTATGCTCTCCAATGGCCAGGAAGTTGCTGATATACAGAGCATGGCCGATACTCTCAGTGAGAGCTTTTCTCATGCATCCAGCATTTCTGTTTCTTCCCCTGCCTTCTTTCCTTTTGGGCCAATCGTCTCTGTGATTATGATTGCTCTCTTACACTGGTTGAACTCAAACTTGCTCTTCATCGATCTGGCAGTACATTGGTTGGACCTGATGATGTTCACTATGAGATGTTGTGCCATCTTTCTCCTGCCTCTCTTGCTATTCTTCTGGTTGTTTTGAACCGAATCTGACAGGAAAATGTTTTCCTGATGCTTGGTGACAGGCTATTTTCTTCCCTTTCTCTAAGCCTTGGAATGATCCAAAGATTCCTTCTAATTATCATCCAATTGCTTTGACTAGTTGTCTCTGTAAGGTCTTAACAAGGAAGATTAATGCACATCTTATTTGGTTCAAAAAATCAAACAACTTCCTCTCACTCACCTAATGTGGGTTCCATCAACAGCAATCCACTGTAGACCACCTGATTCGACTTGAAACCTCGATCAGGGAAGCCTTCCCCAAGAGAGAGCATCTTGTCTCGATGTTCTTTGACTTTGAAAAGGCTTACGACACTATGTGGAGGTACGGCATTTTGTGGGTTGCGTGGCCATTTACCCATTTTTATTTAGAACTTTTTACTGGACAAGCGATTCCAAGTTCGTGTGGGTTCGACTCTTACCTGTTCTTTTACACGGGAACTTGGAGTCCCTCAGTGCTGTGTCTTGAGGATCACACTTTTCAGTATCAAGATTAATGCTATCAATACACAACTTCCTCCTACTGTTGCAAACAGGCTCTATGTCGACGACTTCACATCTCGAACATGAGGTTTATTGAGCCACAGCTTGAGACTGCCCTCAATTGCTTGTTGAAGAGGACACAGCAAATGGTTTTACCTTTTCTTTTTCCAATACTGTTTGCATACATTTTTGCCACCAGCAGGGCCTACACCCCAAACCCCAGCTCTGTCTTGGTGATGTTATTCTTCCTGTGGTTCCTGAGGCAAAGCTTTTGGGGTTTATCTTTGACTGTAAGCTTACTTTCATTCATCATGTAAAGCAGCTAAATGTCAATTGTACAAGGGCATTGAACATCCTCTGTGTCCTCTCTTCCACATCTTGGGGATCAGATTGGTGTTCTATGCTCAAGACCTATCGTGCCCTCATTTGCTCCAAACTGGACTATGGGTCTCTGGTTTATGGTTCTGCCAGGACCTCGGCCTTGAAGATCCTGGACCCCATTCACCGTTTGGGACTTCAGCTCTGCACATGGGCTTTCCACACTTCTCCAGTCCAGAGTTTGTACACAGAGTTCCATGAACCTCCTCTTCACCTCTGCTGTTTACAACTTTCTCTACAGTATGCTACCAAGCTTTGATCCTTACTACAGCATCCCACTTTGGGTTGTGTCTTTCTTCCTCAGTGGGCCATGCTCTTTCAGAATAGATGGTCTGAAATTTCTTCTTTTAGCCTTCGTATCCAGGTGCAACTGGATGAATTGGGTCTGACATTGGATGACGTTGCTGTCCCCAATAATCACCCCATTCCACCATGGCTTATTACCATCCCCATATATGTCCTTTCCTTGAATCATCTGAGGAAGGTGGATACTCCCAAATGGAAGTATCGTCTTCTCTTTACTGAACATCTTTCGAACCATTTTTCTATTCCCATTTACACAGATGGTTCAAATTAGGTGACTCTGTAGGTTCTGCCATTGTTTTCTGTGGCTCGGTAGTTGCTCGTAGGATCCCCTCTACAATTTCTGTGTTCACTTTCGAGTTGTATGCCATTTCTCTTGTCCTGGATCATGTAGAAGCTATGCAGTACACTGATTGTACTATTTACACTGACTCTCTTAGCCCCTTATTGGCCCTGGAATCGCTTAACTTTACTTTTCACCATCGATATTCAACAAAGGCTGGCCCATTTTTCTCTATCTTCCATTAGTATTGCAGGAACAAGCTCGCTGACACTGCAATTAAGTCCTTCTGCTCTTGTGCCATCACAGCTGTGCCTATCCAGTATATGGACTACTGTCCTGTATTGAAGGCTCAGCTTTTTGCCAGTTGGCACACGACTTGAAGTGAGCAATGTCATAAGAAGCTTTTCCAGATCAAATTTTCTGTTGTTTTTTGGCCGTCTTGTTTCTATAAGGATCAGAAGGAAGAATTTTTCCTGGCTAGGCTGTGCATTGGTCACAGTTTTTTAACTCATCATTTTCTTTTATCTGAAACTGATCCCCCAGTGTGTGTGGCCCTTATGACACTCAAGTCACAATAGCCCACATTTTACTGTCATGCCGTCGTTATTATTCTGAGTGACGGCACCATTTTAGAAACATGTTTTCTACGGGTTTAGCCCTGATATTGGATGATGTCATTGGTGATGGTGACACTGTCCAACTTGATAGTATTTTTAAATGTTATTAGCCATTGGCCTTTTTAATTCTATTTAAATCTTTTACCTGAATTTTGGACATTGTTTAGTTTTAACTCAATTTATTTTTACATTTTATATTAATTTTACTTTTGCGGTTTTTACTGGTTGTTTGGTGCAGATAGCCTAGTTGCTTTGTGCCAAAAAACACCAAACAATCAAACCAAACCTTAGCTGTTCCAGCTTTGACATTCATTAATGTACAGGTATGTAAGATTATGTATATACAATGTAAAGGCTCAACCAAATTCAGGGTCTCTTAGTGGCTTAGCAATAAGTCTGAGGGCTTATTGCTTATAATGCTAAAAATCAGGGTTTTATACCCATGATGAGCAATGCACAAATAGCCCATTTTGTTCTTTGTGCTTAGCAACAAACAAACAAAAATTCAGGCTACCAAGAGTTTAATAAAAGTTCTTCTAAGACCTCTGTATCTATAATATAAGTTGAAGTTTTTATTTTTATAGTTAC
>NW_013666084.1:525436-529542 GCF_000517525.1 Limulus polyphemus
ATATTTTATTTTTCTAGAAATTTTTTAATTAAGAAAAATAGATTGTTGTACAATATTATAATACATTTATACTTACTATTCAAAATTTCATATATTTTTTTTTGACACATTCACTACAAAGTGAATTTGAACTTCTTTCCTAATGGCAAATGGAATATTTGTTTTATAATTGTCCAAACTCACTTTTCTATATTTACCTTCAACTTGAATAGTAACATGGATAATATTAATATTCACTTTTAAAATACTAATAACACAAGTATTTATAATACTGTACTGCAACTATCAAATAGAAAATTTATTTGTGTGATTCATACAAGACAAAGTAAGTTCAGTGCAGTAAGTTCAAACACCTTTTTTATTCACATGTATGTACAGTGAAATACAAAATCAACAGAACTTGTCAGCAAATGTATCATTCAATGAAAAACTATGGGGGGAGAAAATAATAAACATAAAATAAAAAATCATTAGTAAAACAAAAAAGAAAGAAATTTAGATGTTTATTAAACCTTTGTAGTAATATTATAACATTAATAAGTAATTAGTTTTTAATGTGAATGTTACAGCAGTAGTTGTGTAGTTGCAAAATGCAACATATCTTACTCTTCCATATCTCATAGTTAAAAAAATTCTAAAATTCGTCCAAATACTGATTTTGGAAAATTTCATAGCTTAACTGGTCAAGAAACTTATCTACTTTTTTCATAAGGTAGTTGTAAACTTCTTGGCCTTGTACTTGGAGGATACCTTGCAGCTGTCATAGGTAACAGAAAAACTTCAACATCCCAGTTCCCCTTTCTGAGTGGTCAGCTGCAAGACGAATGTTTTTGTGAATGCAGTTTGGTGCTTTTAAAGGAGATTGAGCTGTCATTCTAAAGGAGTCAAAATGAGCTGTGGAAATTTTGTTGTGGTACATAAAACTCATTAGACTACTGATTCTGTATGTTTCATCTTCTTAAGTTTACTTTATTATTTACTTTACCTTTTTACTTGTGTTTCAGCAAGTAGAGAATTTTTATGTTATTTTCATTTTGACGACACTATGTCTTGTGTTTTTTATTCATACTTGTCAAAATCACTGCATATTAGATTCACAAACCCCTCATTTTGTGGAGATTAGGTGTGTGCATGTATGGCCTTGAATTTGCACAGTTACATTTATATTGTTAAAGATTTCTTTTGTTGGTACATTTGAAAATATTACATACAAAATATATTATGTAAGCAGTGTATAACAACCATCTGACATATTTTGGTTGATGTTATTCTTTAGATCTTTTAAATAAACAACATTAATGGGTTTGTCTTAACAAATATTTAGTTGCTAAACATTAAATATTTTAGGCTTATAGTATATTGCTTTAAAGGTAGTGTGAACATGATTTTTAACTAAGTTGAAGTTTGCAAGTACTGAATGTGTTTTTAAACATGAAAACATTAAGTTTGTGTAAGTGAGAAGAAACTAACTAAATTCAAACTTCAATGATTAAAGAATAATTGTTTAGGAAATCCTTTTTACTTAAAAATATGTGTTTAAATAACAATACACTTCCTTCATTTCTGCAGTTTTACAAGGCGTATTACAAATACCGTCATGCTGAGAGTTACAGGCGGTCATTGGTTTACCAGAAGAAGTATTTGTTAAAACTAATGGGTGGATATCAAACCACAGAAGCTACTACTATAGCCATGCTTGCCAAAATCAATGAGGAACCTATCGGTGACCACCACATTATTTTGTCTCCCCTGTCATTATTTCGGTCTTTGACATATGTTATTATAGCACTTCATCGTATGCTGTATCTGGTGAACCGGTGGAAAAAAGCTGTATATGTCTGTCCATTTAACTTTATTCAACCAGCAACAGAGTATGTGCAACAGAAAGGACCACCATATTCTGCCACTCAACAAAATGGTAACTTGTATTATTTGTATGTCCTTATTCCATATTTCTTTTTAGATTTGTGTTTTAAGAAATAAAAATAAAAGAAACAGTATACATACATTTACATTGTATTGTCTCTAATGGGAATTTTTCCATTATCTCATTGAGGAAATTATTTCTGTCCACCAGCTAAAACACTGATTTTAACATTTGAATATTTGTTTGTACCTTTTTAATATTAAAATTTCAATCTTATAATTTAAGTTATTATTTTCTTTAGATAATATAATTTATTATAAATTTCAGTTAATTCTCTTCCTAAATGCATTAAATTTTGCTGTAACATGCACGTGACATAATGCCAACATTATAAAAAAATAACATATTTACACAAAACAAGTAAATGATTTAAAATAAAAAAATGTATCATTTCACACTTTTTTCAGATGGGCCACAAAATTTAGAGCCAGGCATGGCATAGTGGTTGGTGTACCATTTATGTCCTGTTCCACATTTTGGAGCTTTGAGTGCATTATAAGAATGATGAACAAATCCTACTATTTGATTAGAGTAGCCCAAGAATTGGCTGTGAATGCTGTTGCCCAGCAATCTTCCCTCGAATTAATAGTTCAAAATTAGATACAGTTAACAGCTAGTGTAGATAGCCCTTGTGTAACTTTGTGCAATTTTACAAAAACAAAATCAAAAAGTAATAAATATGATAGTCAGAATATCTTAGAATTTTTTATTAGTAAGAATAGAATTTAATGTTAAATGTTTAAACCAGGACAGTGATTTCTGTGTGTGAACTGTTTTATGAACAAAATTGTGAATGTTCACTCATAGCTGAAAATCATTGTAGTCAAGAGAATAATACTGATGGCCACTTTATTATGCATGTACATACACATGTGTATACAAAGTAGAACTCTGTAGTCTGGGGTTGGATATTTGATGGTAAAAACAAAATTAGTCAATTGGCTGGCCAAGTATTATCACATGTTGCTTAAAACAAAAACCTGAAGATGAAAAGCCATACATAAAATAGTTACAAGATAGAAAATAATAATAACATTAGAATAGATATTAGACTATAAGGTGATTTATTTAATAAACTTTGAGCCTAAGAACTTCATAAGGTAATACTTAAACATTCGATAATGTAGGCACTTACATTAGTGACTGTTTAAATATGAACTGATGAAAAGCTTTTTCTCTTTTTTCAAACACTGTCAACTGCCATATAATAATTTCTATTTTACTAAAAATCTTCAGGTACTAAAAATTACTTAAATTTTTTTTATAAAGTTTGTGAAGGTATGTCGTAGTCCTCTTTCTCTGATTGCAATCTATAAGTTAGAAATTGAGTATAAGTATATATATTTTTTATTTTCATCATACTTTCAAGTTCAGTAGCAAACACAGTAAAACTCTGTCTGTATTTTGTCTCTAAATATTCTAATTGTGAATTGTTTTTTTACTTGTATATACTAAAGCTTCAAATTCAACACATTTATTGGTTAATAAGGATGTTGCATCACACATTATAAACAAAAGTGAACACTTTGTTAAACTTCATCTTAAGCCAGTCATATGGAATGTTCCTCATCTTCATTCTTTAACAAATGGCATGGGAATCTTCTGAGATTTTATCAATCAGCAATTGGAATAGACAGTGTTCAACTTCTCAACTTTGGACATCTTCAGTTGGTTTCTTGGTTCAGAGTGCACAGTTTTTTAAATGGGCCAGTTCCTTTCATCTCATGTTGAGATGCAAGAGACTGACAGAATAATATATTGGCCAAATTGGCTAATATAAAAGGAAGAACACAAGTCTGTCCACTGTATTAATAGAGAGAGATCCCACATAGTTTTACATCCAAATTGAATGTTTCTTGTCTTAAGATTAACTATTACCATGTAAGATCATTCTTTTTTATTCTTATGGCTTTTATCTTAGTCACATGCTCATTTAAATTCCTTGCTACATAGACATTCTTTTTGGTAATGCAGATAGACTATGTATGCTGTATTGTGACCTCTAATTGTAAAGTTCTTGTATTATTCTTGGGTGAACTACACTGCTGTTTCTTATCTGGTTGGCCCGGCATGGCCAGATGGTTAGGGTGCTCGACTCGCAATCTCAGGGTCGCAGTTTTGAATCCCCATCCTACCAAACATGCTCGCCCTTTCAGCCATGGGGGAATTATAATGTTAT